>NC_133785.1:38541766-38558613 GCF_003597395.2 Chelonoidis abingdonii | reverse complement strand
GATGGGCACCTTAAGGTCTGCTATAGTGTGGCCAGGGAGGTTGAAGTGCTCTCCTACAGGTTTTTGTATATTGCCATTCCTAATATCTGATTAGTGTCCATTTATCCTTTTCCGTAGAGACTGTCCAGTTTGGCCAATGTACATAGCAGAGGGGTATTGCTGGCATATGATGGCGTATATTACATTGATGGATGTGCAGGTGAATGAACTGGTGATGGTGTGGCTGATCTGGTTAGGTTCCGTGATGGTGTCGCTGGTGTAGATATGTGGGCAGAGCTGGCATCGATGTTTGTTGCATGGACTGGTTCCTGAGTTAGAAACTATCACCGGTTCCAAAACGGCTGTTAGTCTATAAGGTGCCACAGGATTCTTTGCTGCTTTTACAGATCCAGACTAACACAGCTAACCCCGATATGTAAATATTGTTATTTCCACTCCCACCTACTGAAGTATAAACAAGAATGGTACTCAAATTTGCCTTGTAAAAGTTCAAAGCCAAAGACTCATTTGCCCAGATTTAAGGGCATCTTTTCTGAAAGCTCACTTGTGAAAAAGATACGAAATGCTGCCACCTTAAGAGTGTGGTTGACATTCAAGCTGCCATGAGACCACACACTGCAGCAGCTGTGACACATTGGAATTAATATTCTTTTTCTATCAAAAACAAAGCCTTAGCGTCTAAAAAAGCCCAAGGACTCAATCCTCAGAGATAGTGAATCCAAAATGGTAACCACAATCAAGTCCTGAAGTCATTTTTTAAAACCCTGTGTTGGATTAGGAAAACATCTCTTTGTGCATGCAAGGCTGAAATATCACATGTGCCTTTCCAGTCCAATATGCATCTTTCTAATACCTCCTCAGAGAGCTAAATAATAATACTACAAACAGGAGTTTCCAGTTTAACATTCAGTTATGCTGAGTCTCCTTTCTTTAAAGTAATTTTACACCCACAAAACGAGACCTACTTGAAATGTCAAAAGAGTGGTTTAAAGAACATTAATGGGGCAGAGCCTGACCTTAATTTCCCTCATATAAATTCAGAGCAACGCAGCTCAGGTCAGTGGAGTGAATTCCAGGTTTGCACTGATGAAGACGAGAACCTGAGCCAGTGGTGGTCACCTGCTGAAATGCATGAAACCACAATTCCAAAACATAAAAATCATGCCATTCTTTCCACAGAAGGTATGTGTGAAAACAGATCTCTTTGATCTAACGATTTTCAATGTTATGCTACTCTAGCCTTTTTTTAAAAAAATATACAAGGTAACTTCCTGTGGGAAAATACTATGTATTTCATTTTGATGAAAAACAAAGCAAAGCAAAAAAAACCCCACACTTATTAAGTGTTTATTTGTTAGAGCAGTGACTAGCACTGGCCCCTGTAACTCAGATTTCACTATTTTTTATAATCAATAAACAGCATCTAAATACAATGGCAAGATGGGCTTTAGAAGGGTAGACAGACAAACAACAAGAAGCTGCCAGGGCCTGGGCTGCCTACCTACGTAGCGGATGGGGCAGTGTCTTCCCTGGTGGTTGTGCATTGGCAGTTCAGGTAAGGACCAGCACAGATCCAGGAATCAGGTACCAGTCCAAGGGTGAGGTCAGAATCCAAGTTGAGGGGACAAGCTGAAGGTCAGAGCTAGAATCGGAAGTCTAAGCCAAAGGGTGATGCGGAGTCATAGTGAGGGATGTAGCCAGGAGTCAGGAACCAGCACAGAGCAGGGAGGCTGGGGATGGAGCAGAGGCAGTGTTTGGGAGTAAATGCAGGAGCAAGGCTTGGAGAAAGGACTAGGAGCTGGCTGCAGCAAGGGCTGGAGCAGGAAGTGGAAGTGAAAGCAGGGTAAGTGCAGCTGTGGGTGGGGTAAACCTTGTGCAGCCACGGCTGCAAGGCTCAAGGAGCAAACCCCTGCCAATCAGGAAGCACAACTGTGCACAGGGGGCTTATTGGGTCCAGCTGAGCTTTCAGGGTTGCCTCATGACCAGGCTGGGAGTCAACTATGCCCTGGAGAATAATTCCCTATATACATTTGCTCAAAGCTTTCCCAAACATTTTCTATTTGAGCTGAAACCTTCTGTGCTTGGCTTCAGCTTATAAATGATGTGGGGAAATGGCATGGGAAACCCGAGCAAATCCCATTCGCTCATGTGCAGCAAGGATCGGCTGAAGAAGACATGTTCCGATTATTTGTATTACAGTAATCCCCAATCAAGAGTCAGTGTCCCACGGTGTTAGGTGCTGTACAACCAAATACTAGAGATACATGATCTGTGTGGGGGCTCACAATCTAGGTATGCAACATGATGCAACTGGCGAATGCACCGAGTAATGGGACGGGAACAAGCAAACAATAAAATAAGCATGCATTGAACAGTTGGCAATAATCTGATTTAGGATTTTTTTAGGAAATGGTGTGGGTTTAGGCTTGGAAAGTGTTCAGCTTCAAAACTGATTTGGACTGGAGGTGACAGAGCTGAAATCTTGTAAATTGTTCTCATGGGGTTTTGCAATGTTAGAAGTCTCATAATTGAACCTCAGCGACTTCCAATAGTAATGTAGGCCATCTCCGAACCAGGCCTGTAGTAACATGGTTTTCAAGGCAGCTCAAAAAACTGTCAGAGAACAAATTCTTTAGTTATTCAATAGAAACATGCTCAAAAGCAAGCAGTAAAAGTCGTAAGGATCTTTATTATATCCAGCTTACCAACCAGTGCCCCTTGAATGACCCACAAGTACAAGACTGCCCACTGGGGTATGTCTACACTTTGAGCTGGGGTTAGGGTGACCAGGATGCCCAGTCAAAAAGGGACCCTGGCGGCTCCGGTCAGCACCACCGACCGGGCTGTTTGAAGTCCAGTTGGTGGTGCTGCAGGGCTAAGGCAGATTAGTCCCCAAGTACTGGCTCTACACTCCCATTAGCATGGGAACCACACCCAATATAAGATGGGGGGGACAGTGTGCAGACTCCTGGCCCCACCTTCCTAGGAACTGGACCTGCTGGCCGCTTCCGGGGTGCAGCATGGAGCCAGTACAGGTAGGGACTAGCCTGCCTTAGCCCTGCTGCACCGCTGACCAGAAGCCACCCAAGATAAGCCCGAGCCCCAACCCCCAGCCCTGAGACTCCACCAACCCAGAGCCCCCACACCCTCAGCCTCACCCCAGATGGAGCCCTCCCGCCCACCACCCCAAACCCCAGCCCCAGCCCAGAATTCCCTCCAACTCCCCAGCCTGGAGCCCTCTCCTGCACCTCAAACCCCACATCCCCGGCCCCAACCCGGAGCCTGCACCCCGATACGGAGACCTCACCCCCACTGCACTTCAACTCCCTGCCCCAGCCCAGAGCCCCTCCCACACCCTGAACCCCTCATTTCTGGCCCCACCCTGGAGCCTACACCCCCAGTTAGAGCCCTCACCTCCTCCTGCACCCCAGCCTCCTGCTCCAGCCCAGTGAAAGTGAGTGAGGGTGGGAGAGAGCAAGCCACAGAGGTAGGGGAATGTAGTGAGTGGGGGCAGGACCTTGGGGAAGGGGGGCAGGACCTTGAGGAAGGGGCAGGTCAGGGGGGTTGGTTTTGTGCGATTAGAAAGCTGACAGCCCCAGCTGGGGTTGTCATTCCTACCTCGAGGAGACACATCTGCACTAGCAGAGCAGCATAGGTACGTCTCCTCAAGCCGGAATCTCATCCGCACTCGAACTGTAGACATTCATAGAGGGCGCCCAGGCAGCCTGTCTAAGCTGCCTCCCGCATTGCCCTTCCAGCTCTATGAATTGTCAATGCTGGAACTCGTGCTCTCTGGCCAGCATCTTCACCATCTCCCAGTCACAGGACAGGACTCTCCAAAACAGGCTCTTATTGCTTTCACTTGGCTTAAGGCTGATCTACACCAGCTCACAGACGGAGTCTTCTCACTCCACCCCACGCCCAATTAGATCTAAAAGGATTCACCACCAGATTCACCTCTCCAGAAGCAGCCCGAGAGCATTCAACCGTGCTCCCACTAACAGGCTGCCCACACTCTCCTCCTCTCCCTTCCACAGCAGACAGCAACAGCTCCTTGCTAAAGGAAGCTGAGCTGCCAACCCTTTGAGCTCACCATTGGCTCGAAGTCTCTTTCAGAGCTGGATATAATGTGGAACCAGTGTCACAGGGGTAGTTTTGGATCCAGGCATTTCAGTCTGACACATGATCCTGAAGCTATTGGTGGAAGGTCTGCATTTGGGGTTTCAGTCCAATTCAGTCACTAATTTTGTGTCAGGGTATGTCAATGCTGCAGCTGGGAGCATGTTTCCCAGTGCAGGCAGGCAGATGTGCACTGGCTTTGCTTGAGCTAACACACTAAAAATAGCAGTGTAGCTGGGGATAGCAAGTTTGGCAATTCAGGTCTACCTGCCTTGAGTACAAACCCACTGGATGTGCTCAGGTGGCTAGCCTGAGCCACCACCTGTGCTACCCCCAGCTACACTGCTCTAGCAGAGCTACCATTTGCCCCTCTACTCAATCCAGGGAGAACAGGCTCAGCTGGGGCTGCTTCAAGGTTATCGCCCCAAGCAGGGGGAAAAAAAAAGAGATGGGTTGGAGTGCCAACGCCGAAGCAAAAAACCCCCCCAAAACAGAGCACACACTTGGAATACTGGTGCCTAGAGCCAGCCCTGTGCCCAGCTGCAAGGCAGACACACCCTTCAAGAGCAACTTTTTTTCTTATTTCCCTAAAAAATATCTTTGCGCTTTTTAGTTCTGGGCAGACAACTCAAACATTGTTGGACTTAAGAAATTTAAAAAACTTGTCACCTACAGCATCGGAGGCCTTTTCCTGAAGAGTTTGATGTTCTGTGACTTTCAAAACAATGCATTTAAAATAAAATTGCAATATTTTTGTTGGCTGGTTGGGCTTTGCATTTATTTTAAAGCTTTAGATGGTGATGCTGACTCAGTACCCACACACCTCACAACAATACGGATGAAAACAAGATGGTGTGTCACAGTATACAGGATAGCTGCTTAGAGGAACAATACATTTTATTTAACACTTTTCTTTGTGTATTTAATCCATTTAATTGTATTCATTGACACAACTCCTAAAATCCAAAGCGTGGGAGTAGTGAAATGCTTCAGTGATGTTGAAGTACCACACAGGTACTGGTGTCAAGGCTCCTTCAGCACTGATCTTCTGTAGGAATGTCCTGACTGCCCACTGATGCATGGCTTGACTCTGGAATCATCGAATTGGCCCTATGAGTAGCATGACATAGAAATCAAGGGGCAACTAATAAGGCATTTGTTTGTCCTCCAAGGTCTTGATAGGTCAAAGAATTATCCTTGAGCATATCACAAGTTCTGAGCACACTGTATGCATGGCAAGATGTGAGAGAGAGCTTGTTGCATTGAAATATTGTTTCTTCTCAAGCAAATACCAAAGTGAAATTAATTATGGGCCATGAGAGACGTTAAATGCTTTTAGTGGAAACTGCAGACATTTCTAGAGTACTGCCACTAAAAAGTCAACACCTTCCAGGAGATGCAAGATATAGTTTTCCCCTAGACGTAAAATAGGAGATAACAGAGGCATCTCGGATTCTAGTCCATTGACAGATTCTTTAATCTCTTCCACTGCAAGTGCAATGCTACATACTGAGACCACATAACTTCCAGAGGGAGGAATGTACAGAAACATTAAACATTACAGAAACCAGCATCTCCAACTAACATTTTCTTGTATGAAAAGACGTTACGACATGTTGACTTTCCCCCTCCAGTAGAAGATTTTATATATTTTCTGAGAAACACAAATTTCTGTATGTGTTACTTCTCCATGATGCCACAAGGCAGCAGAAATTAAGAACAGCACATTATAAGCAAAAGACCAAAGCCATCCATCCATCCTTACCTATTTAAGAATGCGGGGCTGGGGGAAATCACAGCCTTCTGTATTGCCTATGCTTAGTTTACTTAACAGAAACTTTCATATAAAAGAGTTTGCATGAATAAAAATCAGATACCTTGCAAACCACTGCCAGGGAGTAATTTATCTACTGGGGCAAAGGTTGAGGGCATCGAAAAGAAGACAGGTCAATTCTGAATCCAGGAAAGAAGTGTGTCGTCCCTGCATTATATACTAGGTAAAAATAACATCAGGGAAAAGAAACCTGAAGTTTTGACATTGATACACAAGCATTTTATCTGGAGAGTTAAGGGAAAAAAATGTAAGTTGCTGTTTTCAGGCTTCCTGCCAGTGATAGGTGGGGCTGTGAGTTCCTGAGTAGGATAGCAGGAATACATGTATAGTTATCCAGATGGCGCAAGATGGCAGGTAATTTGTGCCTAATTGTAACTCTCTCTGGGGTTAAACAGAGTAATGCAGATGAGATAGGTTACATCGGAAGAGGAAGAGAGGAGGAAAGAAAAAAAAAAGACTGGTTAGCAACATTAAAAACTGTTATTTACAATAGAGACACAGGTTAATTTCATACCCATCATGAGATTACATGCAATTTCCCACAAGGTCTTGCAGCAGGTCACAGCTCTGCAAACTATGATTTAAAAAATGAAATTTGGCAAGCGTTACATCCATAACAAGCTCTAATCACTTTCTGTACTTTGAAAAAAGGAACACCGAGATATTCATCGTTGAATTATGGCTACTTCATATGCATACTAAGAGCTTTTCAAAGGCTTTTCACTGTGCATGCGTTTTAATATGCATAATAAACAGGAATGGCTCCCTCTAGGAAAAATAATATGTCCTTAATAAAAGCATACAGATAAACTGTTTTATGAGGGAAATACTTAGGTAACACCTAGCACTGGAAACTCTCACAAGAGAAAAAATACTCAGCTATTATATTAAAATGCTATTGAAGAGAAAGCAAAGGCACTGCATGTGAGCTGGTTTCTTATGCCACAAGGCTCTGCTGAGGCCCTTCCTCCATTCAGAATGGCGATTCCCTCTCTTTTGGGCCACCAAACCATTCCAACTTGCCCCCTCTGAAACTTCGGAGGCTCCATTCTCCTCAACCTGATCCACTTCCCGATCTCCCTTCTGCCCTTAGTACAGAATTCCTGAGCTCTTCTAATTCCTTTGCCATGCTCACTGGGATTATCCTGCCTTCCATAGAACTCTTCATTCAGAACTCAAATGCATGCTCAGTAGGCCAAATTTGGGTCTCATTTCCTGTGGTTTTACACCAATGTGACTCTACTGACTTCAGCAGAGCTACTCTCAGTGAACCCTGGTGCCAGAAGAGAATCAGACGCCTGCACTTTAAGCTGGGCGTGTAATTTCCAGCTCAGGAAAACATACCCAGGCTTGCTTCCACTGATCTAACATGTCAAAAATAGAGAGGAGCTGCAGCAGTGTGAGTGGCAGATGAGGCTAGCTGCTCTGGTCCATACTCATTTGAGATGCTAGGCATGCACATGGGGTGGTTAGCATGTCCTGTCACTCGAACTGCTGCAGCTACCCTCTACATTTAGCAGACTAGCACAATCAGACCTGATGCGGCTACGTCTGCTCGAGTTGAGATCATACCTTCCAGCTCCAGCGTAGACATACCCTTACTGGATGTAATCCTGGAACCACTGAAATCAAGGGAGTTTTGCCATGGACTTGAATGGGCCAGGATTTCACCTGTCGGGTCCATATCTGCACCTCAAGAGCTCCTCATCCCTTCCTCTCTGCTCAGTCTGAGGGCAGGCCTCTACTTAAGATGTCAGGTGGTCAGGACCACAATTTTCAAATCCTATCCAGAAGAGAGCACCTCCGAAAGCACTGAGACCTCAGACACTGGACACCTAGTGAATCACTGCCAAAGCAAGATAAAGTGTTACATGTAGGTATTTTCTTCTCCCAGATAGATTAGCTAATCTGTTTACATATGCCATTTCAGATGAACTTTTGCTTATTCTTTGCAGAATATGAAGGACTGTTAACTATCCCTATCCATGCTGTGTCTATCAAAGGAATAGCTAGGAACACTGCTCTGGCTCAGGCAGAACAAGACCTATGGTAACCACAAAAATAAAATGTTTAATTAGAGACCCACATAGTAATATAGCTATGGGTTACTCACTGACCATATTCAGCAATAATGCAGATCTACAAACCCCAATCATCCCATAGCCAGATAGGCAATCACAGAACAGCTTCTGGGTTCAACATCTAGTCCTGTCACAAGTTACTTAGTCCAGGAGTTTCAAAAGTGATTAGTGATTTTCGGTGCCCAACTCTGAGGGGCTAGATTCTCAGGGATGTGGGTGCTTCCCCTTTTCTGAAAATCAAAACCTTTTCAAGGTGTCTTAAACTGGACACCAAAAAATGAAAGCCCCCAATATTGCCAGTCAGTTTGAAAATCTTGGCTTAAATCTTACTGTGTCTCACCTCTCCATCAGCGAAGCAGGCATAGCAATACTTCCTTGTCCCCCACCCCTGCCTGTCTTCACTGTTAAGACTGTAATCTCTTTCAGTCAGGGAACATCCGTTACTATGTGTCTGTATGGTGCCTAACACAGTGGATACCATAATAAAATTATAATATTTCAAGTGCAGAACCTAGAAGAAATTCAAAATTCCATTCCTCTTCTTGTCTAAAGGCAAGGCAACATTCTCATCGGGAGCTCATTTTTCTACACAAGACAGAGTACGGTCCTGAAGACGAAAAATATATTGGAAAAAGATACTGTTGGTGAATGGTAAGTAAAGAAGAGAAGGGAATCACAGCTAGTGGTCTGAACACAGAATGGAAGCCAGGAACCCTGGAGTTCTAAACTAGTCCGACACAGACTCCTTAAGCGACCTTGCAGAAAATACTTAATCTCTCTGCTTCAGTTTTCCTGTCCATTCAATGAGATAATACTACTTACCTGACTCATGGGAGTGTTTGGAGAGTAAATCTGTTTATTTTTGAAGGGCCTTGAAAGTAAGAGGCACGTAAAAAGCCTGCAACTGAAAAAACTACTATCGTCGTTACCAAGATCGCATACTGACTGCATAATTAAGATTGTGTTGACAAATGCACTTAGAGCAGCTATTAAACTTCTTTGTTTTGTGTAAACACTATGGTGTGCCCTTCCCAATCATATGGTACTTATTCCTAGGTTTATGTTCTCAGAAAATATAATCATCAGCTAATGACTTATAAAAATTAGAAAATGGATCCTGTCTCCACTCCCAAAAGCAAATAAGTTCCTGATTTGGAGATCTGAAAATGGACTCACCCCTAGAATGTATCAGACAAGGAAGTGTCCTGTTGCTGAGTTGAAAGCAGGTGCTAGAGCTGTTGACGATGTTGAACACCATGATGTCAGTAGGCTAATGCTTAATGATTGATATGAATGGAGCTTTAACTTTGGATTTCCTTGAGCTTTAGTGTTGGCAAATTTCCCCAGAGAAAAATTAATAAAAAGTGACCCAAAATTCTTCTGCTGATCCTTTGGCACATAAGATTTAGACTCAGCATTGCAACATCTAACTGTAGGTGCCCTGTCACCCAGTGGAATCTATAGACCCAAGTTAGGGGCCTAAGCTCCCTCATACAATGCATGGGGAGAGCTGGGTGCCTAAGCATGGGATCCCCAAAAGCCAGGAAACTGAGCAGGGAGCTGCCTAAGCTAGCCAATAGAAACACCAAGGAGAAGGGTGTGGCCAAACCTGCCCATGAAAGGGAGGTAGGCACCTAAACTCAGGTTAGAGGGAGGCGCCTGTCTCTGCTTGGGATTCACAGCTGTGAACCCTCTCCTGGTGTTGGATGCCTTAGCCCTTTCTTGCTGAAAATAAATAAATAGATAAATTAGGTAGTGGCAGAAGAGGTAAGCTCAAAGGTTAAAGCATGAATCTAGGATGTGGGAGATGCAAAGTCAAATCCTTCCTTCTGATGAGGAGCAGGGATTTGAACCCACATCTCCTGTTTCTCAGAAAAACACCCTAACAACTGGGCTATAGGACTTACTAGGATGGGGCTTGCAATCTCTCCTGCTAACACTGGTCTACTTTGTACAAATAATGAAATACCCCTTGAGTCAGAGCGGGTGAGAACTCACATGGATGCAGGAGACCCATTTCAAGTGACTGGTCCAATAACTACTATGCAAATCATTATCAAATCCAATGAACAGGTGAAAACCAGCATATAGCAATATGCATGAAGCAGCAAGGGATGTAAACTACAAAACATGAATAAAACATGGTTCCCCTTTTTGATCATAGGGAAGGGAAGATGAAAGAGACTTTGAAAAAAGTATTTTAACTTTGTTAATATGACACAGGCAATAACATGGGCTGGAATAGCCACTGCAGGTTCCGCTCCCCTCCGCACACATTGAGGGATGGTGCCAGTGGTTCAGTATAAATCACAGATCTGATGGCTCCAAACCTTCCTCCAAAGTCACCCTCCACCTATGTAGGGACAGTGCAGAGACCCCTTCCCCAGTGTGCTAACTCCCCAATCCTGCATAGCTCATCTGCAGACTAAGCTGTTCAAGCAACCTTGGGCAGGGCTTGTGCAGTGAGATAAATCTTATCCCTTATGAGCAGATTTGAAAGCCTATTAATGACCCCTCCCCAAAAGCCATATCTCCAAGGTCAGACATCACTTCATTTAATTCCTTGAACAGCCTGGCCACAGAGACTTTGGTCTCCTGTTTCAAAACACACTTCTTCCAAGACCACCCACCTCGATTTATTTGCAGAGAAAAAGAACATGCCTCCTTGCACTGATTTGGCAACATGGGTTCAACGTAGTGCCCGCTCTATTGGCTGGCAGTTATCTGAAGCAGGTGCTTTCATCACAGCAGAGTCAGCAATCACTCCTTGCTGTAGGTCTTCTGTTACTTCAGAGGGAAATACAGAAACATACAGGAGCTCAGGAGCAAACAGAGCATCGGGAACATCAGGTAACGTAAGAGAAACGTAAATTAAAAAGCAATATGCTGCCATGAAAGAGGTCCAAGTTCAAATGCAAACTTGCTCTAACAAACACAGAAGGTCTGAGTGCACTGCAAAGATGAAAAGCGTTTTTTGTCCTCCAGTCTGAATACTGAGTTCCTGCCATCCAATTTATGTAATAACATTGATATCAAGTGTGTGGGGGCTTTTTCGTTCATTGCCATAAGCTGGACTTGATCTCACAGACTTAGCTGCAAAGGCAAAGGTGGAGATAAAAGCAAGAATATAGGGAAAGTAAGTGGCCAAAAAGTAAATCTTTAAATTAATGAACTCTGACTCCATAGGTATTTGGTTGGGAGCAGAATCTAAACCATACTCCTCAGAAACTGAATAAAAACATGTAGGAAAAACCTTCAATCAAATAGATGGATATTGTTTCAGATGAGCTGTAATGTTTCACTCCACCTGCCAGATTCCTAATTGTGTGTGTCATTCTTTTCCAGTATCATTTCTTATGGATTCTGGTTTGGGAAAATTTACTTGGATGGGGCAGTGTTTTGAATTTGAGATCGGTACTTTTTTTTTTTTGGTTTCCTTGACATATGTTTACAGCGATTGCAGCACTTATGGTGGTAATGTTACATACAGCGCACTACTCAGAAAGACACATTTTTGTTCTATAACTTATAATTAAACAGCATGGCAGGTGTACGTCTCCAGCATTTTAAGTCCCATTGAAATGCATTCAGGGCAGGCACTGGTCTATATCCAAAGCCGCGAGCAGATCATATGGGAGTAGATAAAATCCTCAGTAGAATTTTGTGAGGTTTAACTGAGACCTTGTGAAAAGAGACAAACATGTAAATGAAGGCAACTTCTCAGACCTCTGGGATCCATTACAGCATGAGATACTCTTAACAGATAATTAGCTGGGGCTGTTAATCAAGTTTAACAGGTGTTGAGTAATGAACCGAGACAGGGCATCTGCTGTGACTGGCCTCTTGCTCTAATCTGGTTAGGTAACCTAATGCCAACTGGAGCCCAATATGCTTTGAAATGAGATCCAACATCGTACTTTCCCGATGCATCCATCAGTCTTGTAATCACTGAAGAACGGTGACATTCACAACAGGAATAGATAAGGAACGTGTCCAAAATCCCCAAAGGGCAAAGTTCTAATGAATTCATGTTCCTCAGGTCTTAGATGTCATTTTGTGCTTTTGCTTAACTTGAATGTGCAGGTGAACTTCTATCCATAATTGTATTTATTTGCTGAAAAATACTCACAGAAATGTTTTAAAAAAGCCAGGCAACTGAAGCTTGGCATATGTATGAGTGCTGTGGTGTGCGTGCGCGCGCGGGTCCATCCGTGCACAGAAGAGAGGGACAACCGATAGAGATATGCGGAGCTGAAGGCTTACTATGGATTTTTGAGAATGTCTATGATGCTACAGATGAAATCCTCATTCTATATTAGACTAATTCAGCTGATCTGGATTTCACGATCAGATGGCACTAGGCAGTCAGGCTGTACTTTCATCATATATAGACTTGTTGTTATCTTCAAAATATCAATTTAAAAAGAAGCCCCATCATTTAAGCAATATTTATAAAATAGAAATTAGTTAAGTCCTAAAGCACCATAGTGTGTGTCACACCCCTCCCCAAAACAAACACAAACTAAACGCCAATACCTTTGTCTGAACAGAGTTCAGCTAAGATCTCAACTCTTCAAACACTTTTTTACATGTTTAACTTTATTCACACAAGTAGTCTTATTTAAGCCAGTGGGTCTACTCACATGTGTAAAGATAATCATCTGTCTTTGGATGATCAAGGCCTAAAAAAGAAACTATTAACTCATAAAAATGTGCTTTTGTAAATTACACACACAGTACAATATCTTTAGGCTATATATATTTAAGTTTGTGATTTAATTTATTTTAAAATTCCATTATAATGTTCTTTGATGGCATTTTTTTAAAGAATTTAAAAATCCCACTGCAAATACCTGATCTATTAAAGTTTAAAATATATCTATGTTATTAGCCTTTTTCATGGGTTTTTTTTAGAGACATAATGCTTCATATTCCTATTAAATATAAAAGTTAGTTGGCTGAATAATTATCACATTTCCTTAGGTTCAGCTGGGAGAAGGACTCCCCAAGCTGACTTAACGTGAAGAAAATTATAATAAAACTAAGGAAGCATAGTATACACTTATAACTAGACATGGCTATGTGTATAGCAAGTGATCCATGACCAAAACTATCCTAAAGTTTCTTCAGGAACCTAAACATCCACTTAGATCATTTCTGTCTCTTTTTAGTCTGGATATGTTTTCAGTCTTCCTTGATGCCACTGGAATCAGCACAATTACACTCATAACTCTCTTCTTCTTCCTCCTCTATGAACTATTTCTGACTGTCTTGTGGAAAGTTGTGCAAAGGACAAAATGAGAAGATGTGCTTTAATGCTATGTGCTACACAAAGAAGTCCAACTCCTTCCAGAACTCTGCACCTTTCTGAGTTTCTTCCATAGTTTCTCTTAGCAGCATCTTTCAAGATGACAAAAATCCTCTTCTGTCAGGGTGAGGACATTTTTTCAGGCTACTCTGCTCAGCATAAACCTTTGCTTTTTCTTCTTCCCATCCTGCCCTATAATAATCATTATGTATATGTAATAGTTATGTACGTATGTGTTACCAGTTCCATCTCCCATCTAAACACACATGGTCTCCTGCAGTGTCTATTTTTCTTCTCTCTTTTTTTTTTAATTATTATTTTTTACAAGCAATACTCTTCCTCCTTTGCCCTGCTACTTTTCCTCCTGTTGTTTTACAATCTATTTTTAAGGTTCTAACCTGGCGATTTAACATTTCAGTTCCAGCCTTAGTGAAATATTAGTTGCCTCAATTACTGCACATTATATTTCTCTTGAAATACAAACTAATTTTTTTAGTACTTCCAGCTTCTGAATAGGAGGAAAAAAGACTTCTTGTTTCACAGCTCTGCTCTATCTACAGCAGTGACACATGTTCATTTCATACCACAGCAAGATTTTTGTGATAGGTCACAGTACCCCAAGACACATCTTTCTTTCAGAAAATGATCACAGCCATATAAAATGCACAGTTCCAAGCTCTAAGGACAGGAAGGAAATTACCATGTCACTATTCTAAATGTCACCTCTTTTATTTTACTACCTACCCCTCCATGTGCACATTCAAAAGCATTTGTTTGTGAATCTCTCTTTGTTGGGCTCTTTGTTGTCTCCCTTTTCTTCACCTATTCATTTACAAAACCATTACAAGCATGCAGTCATTATGCCTGTTTCAAGTTCAGGCCAACATTTCTATCCTTTCATCCCTCTGATTTTCTCCTTTCAGCAGTTCTAGACAGAGTCTACATTTTCTGTCCCACCGTTTTTATATAAACATTAACCTGCATGACTCTTTCCAGCCCTCAGTGACAGTAAATCTGGAACAGTCTCAGACTGCCCTGTTCACAGCTCCTTTCACAGAGACTGCAAGTGCTGTAAAGCATACATACATGTATGAAATACAATATTTGAATTTATAGCACTAGTCTAGTGAAAAGATGGATGGTAGATATGAAATCGTGATCTCCTAACCTGAATTCAGCCCAAGATTGGTAAGTGTACACCACGGTGGGAAAATGGTCTTTCACTTTTAGGCTGGGGTTTATTTTCTCTTATAACATGTAATGGATATATGTGGATAATGTAGAAAAAAAGCTGTTCTTTAAAATTGAGGAAAATGCCTTTTCAACTTGCTTTTGGCCAGTAGAAGATAATCAACCCATGTTTCTGTGCTGGTGCACGAGGGTTGCGTCAGCTATCTACATACAACCTCTAGCTCCCAAGGGAAGAGGCACTCCCCATTTGCCACCCTTTACCTGGCGTTCAGCAAAATGAGCCAGGGTTTCCTTTCATAAATCTGAAACCCTGTGCTTGTTTGGCCTGAAAGCTGGCCTCCTTGCTGCCCATTCCTTGGCACCAAGAGAAATTGCTAAAAGTGTAGTCCATCTAACGCAATGGTTCTCAACCTATTTACCAGTGTGAGCCACTTATGCAGCCCTTTATGTGTTACGTGGGCCACATCCACACAATATATATACAACCTGTATGGCCCTGAGGATGTCACATGGGCTGCAGCTGTGTGCTGATTGGGCCACAAGCAGCCCATGGGCCACAGGTTGAGAACCACTGATCTAACCTCTCTGGTTCTGTGCTTTTCATTTTGCTCAGCATTAGCACCTCCAAAGTGACTTACTGTTGTAGCACAATGAGAGAAACAAAGATTTGCAGAAGTCAGCAGGAGTCGTAGGATGGACTGAGAAAGCCTTTTGAAAAATGAAATGTTATTTGAACTGTGATTGGCTATGGGGTGAGATGACCTGCTATTTATCCTCTTTCCCTCTCGCTGAAAAGATTTCAGACTCCACCAAAACTGCATATGTCTCATGTAAATCTGTTCCTGTTCAAAGCATGGATTTTATATCTAAGGGTAGTATAATCATTAGTAGGGAACGACCAGCAGCAGAGAAACCAGAAATTGAGCAAAACCAAGTAAGGTAAACTTAGCAAGCAATTAGCAGAGGTGAGAACTACTTTCCGAATATCCAAGATGGCAGTGAATAGCAGGTGATGAACAAGAGATTTATTAATGTAAGAATATCTTGATTCTGAAAGTTTCCAGAACGAGAAACGTCTTCCTTGAAGTAAAAGCAACAGTGGGAATCAAAACGATACATTGTGCAATCTATAGGCTGTTCCTTGTACTTTACTTAAAACAAAACAAACAGAACAAAGCACAGATTGTCTAGGTGCTCAGACACTGCTGTGATAGGGGCAAGAAGATGAGGATACAGTTTGATTTGGGCTGTATGGAACAAAGGGGATTTCCTTGTTGGAGAAGCTAGAGGGAGAAACCAAGGAAGCCAAGTGGAATGGACTACAGAAGAAGGCGAAGCTAGAGAAAGCAGAGATTGAAACTGAAGATGGAAGAGTTACAGAAGAGGATGAAGGAGAATGGAAAACAGTGCCAACAAGGGCATGCAATATAGACGGGCAAAGGGCAGATATCTACTGAGGCATTTAACCTACAGGAGTCTCCTACAACAGGGGGTTCAGTTTGAAATAACTCCCTTTCTTATTCAAATAGCTTCCCCCTCTTGCTTACCTTAATTTCATCACTTTTTATAGGAGTATCCGCTCTTTTTGACAATATCCTAGGTTTCTGATTGCAGTTTATATTACATTGGCTGCTAAAAAGGTAATCAAATTGAAAAATACAAAATGTCCTTTTTGCCCACAGGCACCCAAAGGACATAAAGAAAGTAATTTACTTTGTACATAAACCAAATGTAATGTCTAGTCTTAATCAATGGGACTTCTGCAAAAAGGTAATGATTAGAAATATCACCACTTATCACTCAGCCTTCTGCACAGAGAAAAACCTGGTGCAGACCGAAAAACCTCTGTTTTAACTTGATTCCTTTATCACTTATGTCAAAGTTCAGGATTTCTAGTGTTCAAGATGGCATTTTGCCAGTCCCACAAGAAATCGACAAGCAAAATACTAAAAATTTTCACTGAATAAAATCAGTCTTAATATATAACATATGCAAATGTGCCTACTAAGAATTTTAAAGGCAGCAAAGAATCGTAAGGCACCTTATAGACTAACAGAGCATGGAGCATGAGCTTTCGCGGGTGAATACCCACTTCGTCAGATGAATGTAGTGGAAATTTCCAGAGACAGGTATATATATGCAAGCAAGCTAGAGATAATGAGATCAGTTCAATCAGGGAGGATGAGGCCCTGTGCTAGCAGTTGAGGTGTGAAAACCAAGGGAGGAGAAACTGGTTCTGTAGTTGGCAAGCCATTCACAGTCTTTGTTTAATCCTGAGCTGATGGTGTCAAATTTGTAGATGAACTGAAGCTCA
>NC_133785.1:38517681-38539444 GCF_003597395.2 Chelonoidis abingdonii | reverse complement strand
GATGTTTTCCTGTTTGCTGTATAGGATGCTGATCAGGTGGTTCCTCAGTTTCTTTGATAGAGTATGGCATAATCTCTCACTGTGGTCTGTGTAGTATGTAGATAGCAGTGAATTTTTTACCTTTAGTCCATTTGGTATGATGTCCATCTGTTTGCATTTGATGTTAAAGATATGCTTTGAAAAGCATTTTGTTTGAGCACAGCTCCTCATATGGTAGGGAGATATCCTCAGCTGATGCAAATCCACGGAGCTACACTAATTTACACCAGCTAGGGATGCAGAGAAAATTCCTTTCAACAATTTTACTAAAAGTTCTCTCTTTTAAAAATGTACAAAATAGTTATTTTAACATCATTTTAGATTGTTGACTCCCGGTATTTTTGGTGATAGTATTATGTATTTAACATGCACTATATAAAATACTTATCCTGGTGATATGTCTTGGTGGGGGAGGGGTTATGTGTGTTTGTTGCAGAGCTTCATTTTTAGTCCGAATTTCCTCCAATTATGACATGTTTTATTTTTAAGTTAAAAAAAATCTTCATTCATAATTTTGTCACTGGAATTTTTATGAAGAATAATGCATGTGCACATTTAAAATACCAAAGTAAAGAAACATTTTAATTTGTATGGGTAAGCATGCATGAAAGGAAATGCTTTCCATAATTTGAAAAGGTAAATTCATTCTTTTGGTAGCACTTTATAATGATGATAAATGAAGATGTAGAGAACATTATTGAAGTATATTGGGTGACTCTGTTCATCCTCATGCACTGAGGCAATTACGCTTTCATTTCTTCTGTATATCAACAGATTTTTTTTTTAAATCAACATATTAGTACCACTTTTTCCCATTTCCCTGAGTCTTTGATATTATACTTCAGGTGCTTTGGAAACCATTTTCAGGTACTGATTTTGAAGTGCTCTTCTTGTGTGTTGCATTAATCTCTTAACACTTTAGGCCACCTCATTCATAGATATACTGTAAACACCACTCCAAGACCAATAGTCAGTGAGAGAATGTAGCACGGGAGACAAAAAGGGCAGGTGTTATTATGGCCCCGATCCTGCAAATATGTCCCTGTGTGCTTATCTTTGATTTCAATGCGATGACTCACATGCTTAAAAGCAAGCATGTGCATAAGGGTTTGCAGAATCAGGGCTTAAGTGTTTCCACCTCCCCATTAATATCGCAGCTGCGAGACTGTGGCAAAAATCCCTGCTTTCCACAAAGAATGTACCAATAGCCTGATGAAGTAAAATTGGTTTAAATAGATCAGTTCCTTGCACTTCTAAGAAAATGGAGAAGCAAAAATAGCTTGAACATGGACCTTAAATTCCCAACATTCGAGCAGCCAAACAACTCAGTCAGTAGATGGCTTTGGCAGAGCTTTACAGTAAAAAAGCTTGCAGAATTGTACAAGCAATGTTTCTTGCTGTGCGCACTGATGCTGTGAGACAAATATGAGCCGGGGAGACTGGGAACATAAGGAACGAAAGTAAAATAGCTCTATTGCATACCAGATCTGGAAATGACACTGACTAGAACATAGAGTGCTTTCCATATGAATATGCTGGCGTCTGCTGCTGCATACCAGGTGGTTAAAATTAATCTCTCTCTTCATACGTGGCTAGATTGCAACTATATGCTCTGCCATCCAGAAGGGGCAGCACAATGTCACCCAATCCCTGGAATGGGACAATCACGGCCTCCCTCCTAATTTCCCTGCTCCTCTAGAGAGGGAGCAATCGGGGTCTATTCCAAGTGCAGCGTATGCACACCAGTATGCCGGCAGACACAATGGGAGGTGGAGTCAAGTTTCCACACATTCATCATCCTTCCTTGCCCTTCTGCACAAGGGGATGGAACATAACGGCTCTGCAGAGCCTGCTTCCCCTCTCGCCCCATTAACTGTGTACGGGTAGCCTGTCCAAAGGAGCAATGGGACACCCGAGACACAATTAATCGCTCACACAACTATGCAAGCTGAGCGAAGATTCAGTCCACAATTTAGTCATAAGATGACACATAATACTTTTCCGGGAAACACCTCAAACCTTTGACCACTGAGCTTCTCCTGTAGATAATGATCAGTAGCTTTTCACTAGTTAGCTCAAGGCTTGTGTACTTTTACCACAGAAGAACAGCTCAAAGACAGACACTATATTCAGTTTTATCATTTCTACATTAGCGCAGGCTTAAAACGTTTATAGAATTAGTCACAGATTTCAGAAGCTGCGAGGACGTCTACATATATATCCAGTGAAAGAAATCAACTAACATCAGCAACTGCAAGGAAAACATTTTAGTGTGCACTACCAAAAATATTGAATAATGTATAAAAATCTTTATTTTGACTTCAGCTGAAATTGTAGAGCGAGGACATTTTTTAGTATTTGACTCATATGCTGACCTGAGCTTCTCAAGGTAAATTTGATCAACTGTCATTTTTTAAAGTGATATTTTTATGCAGAACACTTTAGAGAACATTCTGCCACTTCAGATGACAGGCCTTTAAAATATACTATGAAAATTGGGCAAATCCAATCCAAACTAGTTTGTCTCTTAACATTACTCCTAACAAAATTGTTTTATTTCGTTTGCCCTGTTTGAATCTTACAAAGAAATATTATAGTGCGGCTTGGCAACTAGTACCACGTTATTGCATTTTTTTTTCAAAAGACACGAAACTGGTTTATATGCAAAATGGTAGCAGCAGCTAAAATCTGTGACCAGCAATATGTAAGAAACAAATCTAGATGCTCTTCTGAAAGGCAATCTCATCTAAAGAAATAGTGAAAAAAAAAATCCTACTTCACTTAAAGATAGAGAAACACATGGAATCACTTAAAACTCGGCTAGAGGACACAGGACAATCTTTGAAATAATTTATCATTTTAAGTTCTCCCAGAACCTGCTCTTTCTTTGCATTCTCACTGTGGAGAACTGCCAATAACACAAATATTTGATTAATGTTCCAACTCGTGCCAAATACATAAATGCAACAGAGGCAACAATACTGTGGTTATCATGTAATGAAACAGTCACCAGGTGAACCCTCAGGTTTCCTTTAAAACTAGACCACAACACCGAAAGAGAGGAAGTAGGAATATGCAGAACTTTTGTTTCACTTAAAAGCAATAATCTATTAAAATTAAAATTATAGGTTTAACAATTTCACTACGGTATTGCTTTCTAAACTAGCCAGGTACTTTTTACACGTACTCTGCCACTGTAATTCAGTTACTTTAAATGCCATTATCTATTCTTTGCATTGTTCCCTTGTTGTTTTTCTATTCAGCATTAAAAATAAACAACCATCCTACGAAGATATTTACTACCCTCTCCTATATTTGTTGCTTTTTCTGCAGTATTTACATAATCCAAAATTACAATTAAGGTTTATGTTCTCAATACAGCACACAAAGAATTCAGTAGCTCATTATTATTTCTATACACTAGTGTCCAGAGCCTCCATCCAAGATTGGGCCTTGTGCTAGGCACAGGACAAAAGCACAGTATGAGACTGTCCTTGCCCAGAAGAGCTTAGAGTTTATATAACAAAACAGACAACGGGTGGAAGAAAGGAAGTATCATCACCATTTTATAGATAGGGAAACTGAGGCAGAGAATGATTATACGACTTGCCCAAGTCCATACATATCTGCTGAAGAACCTAAGTATCACTCCAGTCCCTTGACCATGAGATCAAGCTTTCCTTCTCCTTCTGTTAATGTTAGTTGTCCAGTTAGCTCCCCATACAGTGCTTTGAAAATGTACCGCCCATATCAGTTCATACACTAAATAAATATTCATGAGAGCCTTGGACAATATAAGATTGTACTGAGGTACACAAAGCGCTACTGAGAAGTTAGCAGCGGCCCAGGTAAAGTTAGTTTGGCTTTCTTCACATACAGGCTGGAAAATATCACGATGTCTGCTAGAGCTTACTGACAAAAATCTTCAACAGCTATTTTGTGGAAGACTGATTTACTGTCCATTATAAATATGTTGAAACTGAAACGTCATTTCTGAAATAATAGACTGAGCTCCAAGTTGTTGTTAAATATGCTATATTTTGAGAGTTCATTAATAACATTGTAATTATTACATCTACAGAAATGAGAGGTGCATAGTACATACTCTTCTTGACTTCCTATTATATTAAACAGTTCCATACTCGATGGAATTTGTAAAATGCTGAAGTCTAACCTGCACCTAGAAAAATCCTGTCACCTTCTAAACACACTGATGTATATAATGCGAAGTCCACAGATATTCTGGAATCATTCATGCACCTTCAATTACACATTTCAGGCTTTTGATTTATACCAAAATGAAATACTTAACTCTGGAAAGAGAACACCTAACTTAAAAAATCATAAATTGTAAGGGTTTCTTTTTTTTTAATTGGCGAATGACTCCACCCTTATAGATTTATTTAAAAAACAAAACATGGAAAATAGTGACCTGAAATTAAAGATAAGCGGGGACCCATAAGTGATTCAGAGCATAAGTAAAACATTGTGTACCACTGTTACATACATTTATACTTACTCCTTTCTCCATTAATTTCTCGCTCTTCCTTTTCTTGTTTCCTTCTTTTAAAATGCACCTACTTTTTCCTTCCACCTGTGAAAGAACTCAGAACCCAAATTTAATTAAAAGAGCACCCACAAGCCAAATCTTTATTTTTCTTCCTTTCCTTTTCCTTCCTCTTCCCTCCAATCTTTCTGGAAGAACTGTGCAGCCTGCTGGCAATCTGCCCTCTCCTCTCCTTCTTTTCTGACCCGTGCAGAAATGAACTTGAAGGAATTTGGCTGCTTAATATCCTGCGTCTGGGTAGAAAAGTGCTGCATTTTGAAATGGACCACTGTTGTCTGCTTAAGCTCTTACATGGCCATCATCACCATAGTATCTGAGCACCTCTATCTTCACAACACCCCAGTAAGGCAAGGAGATCGTGTCCTATTTTATAGGCACAAGATAAGTTTAGCGTCCATGGTCATGCTGAAGAATATGACAGAGCTAGGAACTGAAGCCAGGTGTCCTGTGCCCCAGTTCTAGTGCCCCATTCCTTACACCATCCTTACTTTCCCCCAAACCAGGGCCCAGACCCGGCAAACTCTTACTCCAGCAAGTAGTTTTCACACATGCAAGCAGGATTGATCCTACAAGGCAATGAGCTCTCTGCCCCAATCCTGTGAAGCACTTACGCATGTGCCATTTATTTCAGTGGGACTCAAAGGGTGGCAGAATCAACTCCTAAAATTGCGTTCAATCTGCGTTCCGCATGTGTTGCTCAAAAGCCACAGACAAACCAGGGGTTAATGCAAGTGTCAAGGTCCATAGAGCAACTCACTCAAACAACACTTCTGGGACAGCTAATTCATGAACACGATCTATAACGTTTCCTTCCTATTCCTTTTTTGCTTTGTCTCAGTTCATAGTTCCAAGTAATACCTATAGGAAACAGTTATGATACTGTTCCAGTGGTAGCGCCTCTCCTGCCCAAAAAGCAACGAGCCCAAAAAACAATTGCTGTCTGCTTGGCATATGGAGAGCAACAAGCTTGCTGCCACAGCTCAGCATTTCCTTGCTTTGTTACTGTTTCAGAGTTACAAGCAGCACGTCGAAAATGTACAACACATACCCAAAATGCTTTCCCCACAGGGCTCGCCACAATCTCATTTAAGCATGCCTGAGCTTGTTCTTCCACTTGTTTTCCTTTTCTGTTCTGATTATTTCTACTTCACATAAAGTTCTTAGAAACAAAAATTTAACACAAAATATATGGTTCCCAAAACTCATAAGCACTTAAATCCTTAAGAGTGTTTTCTTTAAATAGGGCAAGCCTATCAAATAGTCCTCTTCTTGGAAGAGGTATGCTGAGAATCCCCATCACTCCTATTTTGATTTAGAAAGCTTTAATTATAATCTCAGCAGTAATACTCAATCTGAGCTCATATCAACAGTCAACGAAAGTGTAGCCCCAACCTTGGAATCAGCCCAATATGGTGGGAAGTTTCTTTTGTAGAAAAGAAATGTTATTTATTATTTTCAGAACAATAATACACTTCTTACTTGCTGGCCTTAGCTTGTCATAGTATGAAATTCAATGGCAAGCTACAAAAATGCAAGTAATAAACAGATACTTAACAACTAACAAAGTACAGCAACAGCAGAGACCAAGAAGAGCTCTGTTCTAATAAACTCAGTGTAACATCTCTCTTTCCCTGGCTATTTTCTAAGGCATTCACGTTACAGAATTTAAGAAGGACAATGGCATGATGAGGGCCATAAGAGATTAAGTCATTTAAGAGCATTAAATTAAGAACTTTACACTCTATGAACCACCCCAGGTCACTTTAAACACTGAAAAAACCCTCCCACTGAAGTCCATGCCTGCTTACTAAACCTCCCTGCAGTCCACGTATACACATTGAAAAAGGGTGGGGGGAGAGAAGATGGCACATTTTTAATCTTTTAAAGAATGCTGTGTGTTTCTGGACCAAACCAGATCACCAGAAGCTATTTACTTGTCTTAAATCATGGCAACTTTGTCTTGGGAGAACATTGGACCCTAGTTCTTGACAAAGTCCTTAGTTCTTGCCCCAGCTGGGCATAGTCTTCAAAGGATGCCCGCTGCCTCAGTTCAGATAATTACACTTTACACATTAAAATGTTCAGTAAAGTTATTCAAAAGAAATGGCATCATTGGAGAGGGATGTTACATGTGAGTGTGTGTAAGGTAAACTTTACTCCACCCCAGAAGCACATGGCTATGTTTTCATAATTGCATACAGGCAATTGGACATGCTTAATATCAGCATGAATGTGGTCTAGATTAAATTACTATAAGGTGGGTACATAACTGGTTAAAAGACCATGCTCAAAGAGTAGTTATCAGTGGCTCTCTGTCAATCTGGGAGGATGTACCTAGTGGGGTCCTGCAGAGGTCTGATCCAGGTCTGGTACTATTCAATATTTTAATAAATGACTTGGATAATGGAGTGGAGAATATGCTTATAAAATGTATGGCTGACACCCTGCATTTGGAGGGGAGGATTAGAATTCAAAATGACCCTGACAAATTGAAGAATTGGTCTGAAATCAACAAAATTAAATTCAATAAAAATAAGTGCAAAGTTCTACCCTTAGGAAGGAAAAATCAAATGCACAAATACAAAATACAAATACTGGCCTGGCAGCAGTGCTGCTGAAAAGGATCTGGGGGTTATAGTGGATCACAAATTGAATAAAAATCACCAATGTGATGCAGTTGCAAAAAAGGCTGATATAATTTTGGGGTGTATTACAAGGGGTGTTGAATGGAAGGCAGGAGATAAATTGTCCCACTCTACTCAGCACTGGTGAAGCCTCAGCTGGAGTAATGCGTGCAATTCTAGGCCCCATACTTTAGGGAACATGTGAAGAAACTAGAGAGTCCAGAGGAAACCAACAAAAATGATTAAAGGTTTAGAAAACCTGACCTACAAGGAAAGGCAAAAGCAAGTGGGCATGTTTAGTCTTGAGCAAAGACTAGTGACAATAACCCCCGAATATGTTACAAGCAGTTACAAAGAGGATGGTGATCAGTTGTTCTCCATGTCGACTGACAGTAGGACAAGAAGGAATGGGTATAATCTGCAGCCAGAGCTATTTAGGTTAGATATTAGGGAAAGCTTTTTAACCACACAGCTTGTTATGCACTGCAACAGGCTTCCAAGGGAGGCTGTAGAATCCCTGTCATTGGAGGTTTTTAAAAGCCAATTAGACAAACAGTTGTTGGGGTGATCAAGGTATAGTTAGTTCCGCCTCAGTGCAGGGGGCTGAACTAGATGACCTCTCAAGGTCCCTTCTGTCCCTGCCAGCAGGTATATGGGATCTTGGAGAGCAATTACCACACAGGTGGGGTGCAAAATAAACTTTATTAGAAAATGCAAAAAACAGGGAAAATTCAATAGTGAGGGGTATGGGGTTTGTTAAGGTAGACAATTGGGAAGGAGTTTCTTTTAGCAAATAGTATAGGGGGTTTCAATAGTGGGGTACAATACAGTGGGGTACAATACATTGTAACCAATTAACACGAAGTATAAATGAACAGTACTAAAATTCATTAACGGTAGTCAAGCAGCATAAGCCAACAACAGTATGGAAAATGTGTCACAGTAGTAAGTAAAAGATGTAGAAGAAAAAAAAAGGTAACAAGAGTTATCTAAGCGTCAATAAACAACTGAGTGGGGGCATACGACGGAACACGGGGAAAGATAAAAAAGAGAGAGAGAAAAAGAATTCAGAATGAAGGTGGGGATGGGAAAGACAGTGACAGAAAGAGAGAGGAATTCAAACTAGACAAGAGCAACAGAGCTGCAGTTAAACACAGAGAGACGGAGGGTTAGGGACTGAGAGCTCGGGGGGCAGAGAGACAACTTAACCCACCACTATACAGAACACAACAACAAAATCTAATCTGTGATAACTTACCCCAATACTACACAAATAAACAAAGTAACAAGAACACAAAGCAACAATTTTAAACCAACTTAACAGAGCACAATACAAACACTCTCTAAAACTAACTAACCAAACCAGCAGCAAAATGAAAGTACAACTACTAAGACAAAACCGATTCAATAGCACCTTAGCACATGGTGGGGCCGCAAGCGCATCCAGAAGCAAACTTCGCAGCACACATCTGTATTTAGCAGCAAAGTGCTGCGATAAAGAGTTAAACACAACCAAAGTAGCTTAAGTTCTGCTGGGGAAACAAGCCAGCAAGCCTAAAATAAAACCATAAAAGAAGAGTCAACAGAGGACTACCAGCCCCAAATGGAACAGCAAAGTAAAACACAAAGATCATCAAGCTAGTACGTCCAAAATCAGGAGATCCTCAGCACAATCTATCTCGGGGGAGTTAAAAAACGGGGGTACCCAAAATAAAAACGAAGTGAGAAAGGACCCCCCAGAACCAACTGCATCAGAACCAGCAGCAATGCAAAACGTTACCTAGTCGATCAGAAAAGCGTTTAAAGGGCAAACTAGCAGTGCTCCCACCAGTACTCGATTGGGCTCAGAGCAGGGAAAGAAAAAAAAGAAAAAAAAAAACAAACAGGTGAGCACAGAGACATTACGTCAAATCTGTGCAGAGGAACCAGAAGCACATGACTGGACTCAGCCCAGACTAAAACAACACAATAGCCTTGCAGCGACATTCACCCACACGATCCCCAGAACAAGAATACAAGACAACCTTGAACAGGTAGTGGCCCACTAGACAAAGGGCCATCCCTTGAGAAGGCAATGCCTGGAAACACTTTAAGGACCCTCCCTTTGAGAAGGGCAGTGGCCCTGGTAAACAACTTAACAGCCAGGGAGGGGGCGGCCACAGGAGGAGAACAAAATGGAGTATGGGGACAGCTGTAAGAAAACAAAATGGAATGGGGGGATAGCTGTAACAGACACCTTCCAGCCCTACTTTTTTTATGAATACTATAAAATCTTTTATTCCAAGTTTTATTAGAGAAACTGAATCAGCACAATGCATTTGATTAGCTTATGTAAGCCATGTAGATGTCAATTTGCAAGAACCTAATATGACATTAACAATAAAATTGTAATTAGTATATTTTTCATGGAGAGATTTAGAAGCAGCATGGATTAGGTGCAAGCCTGCAAACACAAATGCACATGCTTAACTTCATACATGAATAGTCCCATTGGCTCTGATGAAACTACTGAGGTGAGGAAAATTGCACACATTGCAGAACTGGGGCTTCTGAGACTAGAAAAGAGGACTGAGACATAGGCGAGCTGGGTTCTCTTACCAAATTTATCGTCTTCTATAACTGGGGAAGTCATTTAATGACTTGGTGTCTCAGTTTCCCCATTTGTAAAATGGAGGTGATACTTACCCTTACTTTTGTAAAGTGACCAGAGATCTTTGGATCAAGTGCAAACTATGAATGCAAGATATTATGATTTGATGAGGAGGACAGGAAGGAGGTGAAAAGAGTTCTTAACTTGTATAACATTTTATACAAGTTTCTTGAGTGCATTTTAATACATTTTCCGATCTAGAGAAGTACTAGACAAATATTTGATTATATAGTTATAGAAAAACAACTAACCAGCTGCTCTTCTACTCTGCCCTGCATCCCAGATAAGAAACCTGCTGACAAAACAAATGCCAATACAAGCAGCATGTCATGACAGTATCAGCTGTGAGGCCAAAGCCAAAGAGGTACGGAACCTGAACTGTCCCCAAACACAGCCTCTGATAGTAGGGTTGAGGTATGCTGGTCAGTGTGTTGTGCCTGCTCTTCAAATGAAGAAGGGACAATAAAGTGACATCCACATTTCACTGAATGCAGCTTAAGACAAGGAAAAACAAAGTTGGTGGCCATTACTCGTCTCTCTCATTGATACTCTACAGTTCTCAGGTAATAACATAAGCAAATGAGATTTCCTTTTACAGAATGTTCCAGTTTTAATAGAGTTCATTCTTGAAGTAACATCATAAAAATGTAGCAGGGCAATGTCTAAACCAAAATGTCCTTCTTACACACACCCACCACACATTATACACATCCTCAAGAATTATGTAATTCCTGACAAGTGGAACCTCATGGTATGAATTTAGCTAAGGACTGCCAGAAAGATACGGCTTTCTGTTTGTTCTGAATGGAGCACCACATATTGCCACGATACAAGCTGCTGCTTAAGATAAGCTAACTGTAATTTCTGTATACAGTTGTGCATTGCCTGCTCCACATAACCTGACTTTATAAAAGCTGGATCTATGCCAGTTTCTAATTGTTTGTCTTTAAACTGCTGTCCTCTAATTATTCTCATTCTGGGATCCTTGGCTCTTCTGTTGCTCAGTATTCCTTAGAGAGTCTTTATACGGCATGCCGGCTTTTTTGTAGGACTCGTACTTTCACTATGAAATGAAGTCTCTGATTATTCTAAGCCTGGCAGTCAAACCTTTCCAAGTTTAAAAGCCCAGGCTATCTCGTTTTCCTTCCTTTCACCCAACAGGCATTTTAGTGACTTTTTGGCATTGGAAACCTGTACTTCTCTCTCCCTTAAAAAGTTACTTGAACTTTTTACAGTATATTTACAAGGAGTTTCTAGAAAGGCTTGTTTTCGCCACAGTACTTCTCTTCCACTTTGATTCTGCTCTCTGTTAAATGAAAAATATCTTTGCTGGAGCTCGGATTATAAATGATCTTTCAGTAAAGAGTGGTCAGTCTTCAGTGCTTTGAAAGGATAACATCACTATTTCCAACCCCGCCTCACATATCCAAACGTATAGCAGGTCTATTCAGAGAAAGTGAGGTCAGAGGACTATACACACCTACTTTGCAGGCTCATTACCACAAGAGTGTCTAGTGCATCCACTTACATGTGCATATCTCAGCATCTGTGCATGCATTAGTAATGTAAGCTTTTGGGGAAAGGGACCATCTTTTGGAGCAGGGTGTGGGTGCACATTTGCACGTGTGTGTGTACAGTGCCTCGTGTAAGGGGGGCCCTGATCAGGGCATCTAAGAGCAACAACACAATGAATACAAAAACTGTATTTATTAATAAACAAGTAGTGCACCATTATGAATCCACACTGCCCTCCAGCCAGTCTTTTTTAACCACTGTATTTATTTGTTGTACTGACATTTGTCTTATCCACTAGCTAAACACCAAAATGAGGGCTCCCAAGAGTTCAATGATAATTATGGACAGAAATACGACTGGAAAGCTTTGAATCCTTCAAAATGCTGATATCGGACATTTTCATTTAGTAGCTCTCTGCCTAAAGACAAAAGGAGAGGCACCTTTCCTCTTAGTAAGATAATGGCAACCAATATTTTCTGAACTATTGTTTTAAATCTGGTTTAAAACTGTACATCTGACTCTCAGAATGCACATTGTTATGCCTTTTAAAAATAAATGGGTTTTTAAACCCAAATTATTACGTATTTATATGACAGTAACACCCAGAGTCTTCAGCTGAGATTCAGGCCAACAGTGCTAGGTGCAGGATAAACACATAGCAAGAAAGTCTCTGTATCAAAGAGCTGACAATGTGTAATAGATAAGACAAGACTGCAAGAAAGGGAATATTATCTATCATATATATAGGGAAACAGATAATCCCCCACCTGCAAAACCTTCTGCTATCTATAAAAGTCTCTTAATTTCTGTCTTGGAGTTTTCCCATCTGTAAAATGGGAAAACTGCGGTACAGAGAAATTAGGATACTTTCCAAAGGTCACCCACAAAAGCTTCAGAAGACTCAGAATTTGAACCTAGACCGTCAGAGCCCTAGCCTTAGCCCAGTAGTTTAATCAGAAGGCCATCACAGCCTAAGATTCTAATCCAAAGCCCACTGAAGTCAATATAAAGACTCCTATTGACCCCAAAAGACTTTGGATGAGGCCCTCTGTAAAAAGCACTTTTGTTCCATACAAAGTATGATGCTAAGAGAAACAGTACATTCGATATAAATACCTTGAGACAATTTAAACAGCCTTAAAAACAAGAAGTCTGAAGTGAGAAAAAATAAGAGCATCATATATCTAGATGTAGGACACAATTTCTGTTTTGTAGCAGCAGAGATTTCAGATATGTTCACTCAAATACATGCAAGTGCAAGGAGGACAAACATCAGTTCATAAAATCATACATCAGGATTATTGTACAGACTTAAAACAGCAGGACTATGCAAACAGTATTTCCTATAGCATTTATCTAAGGACTCTACTGCCAGCAAGATAGTCATAATTACTTTGTATTCATAATCACTTTGAAATATGTGAAAACTTTATATAAAAAACAAATTAAAATTAGTGGAAGAATATGTTAACACATTTAAATATATATATATATGTATATATATATATATATATGGGGACATACCTATCTCAGAACTGGAAGGAACCCTGAAAAGTCATTGAGTCTAGCCCCCTCCTTCACTAGCAGGACCAAGTACTGATGTTGCCCCAGATCTTTAAGTGGCCCCCCTCAAGGACTGAACTCCCAACCCTGGGTTTAGCTGGCCAATGCTCAAACCACTGTACTCTCTCTCCCCACAAACAATGAAGATGATGATTTAGGCTCTTATACAAATACTGGAAATTTCTAAAAGACATATCATCCTTCCCTATTCTGTCACAAGTAAAGACGCCAAATAATCAACGTTTGTGACAGGCCAACCCTTATCTTTTCTAACTGATTTAGGGGGAACTAGATGTACATAGGTGACATTCTCCGAATTTGAAGAGCTTTTTTACGTTTTTTATTTGCATACGAACTGAAAGTAATCCCTTTAGGAAATGTTAAAATGGAACGAAACATCATTATAGAGACTTCGACACTTTGCCCTCCAATGATCCAAATGACAGGAACAGGGCTGTGTGCATAATGATGTAATTACATGCAGTCATGAACAGTTTAATTACTATATGCCTGAGCAAGCTAATTTTTTTAATTTCTGGGGGCTCTGTTTGAATTTTCTTACTTCTACACCTGACTGCTTTGAAGTTACTGATACTGTAGTTCTGGCTTGCACTGCACTGTACAGAAACTAATTCTCCTGGGGGAAAAAGCAAAACACTTCAGTGCAGAATAACACAAGCAGTCTTCAGTGGATTTGGGTGATGCTAGAGTGTGTTAAATGGTACATTGTTCTCACCTCCAAACCTATCAGCGTTTGCAGTCAGACAGGCAGGCTATGGGTGGCCATTTTAAAAATAAATTAATAAATAAATGGTGTTAGGCACCGAAGTACTTTTGAAAATCCCAGTAGGCACCTAAGTATCTTTACAAATCTGTCCCTTGGCTCTTATACTATCCTCCATATCTCCTCCTGATTTACAAACAAGTTGCTGGTGCTTTCCCTCGTTCTAGAACTCTGTGGACAAAGAAGTGTATAGCATTGTGAAAAAGTGGGGATTTTCCCTTGTTATGTAGTATGTGAGCCTATGTGAGTCTTACTGTTTTGCATGAATACTGTGTGTGCCTCAGTTTCCCTGTGTGTTGCACCAATACCTTGGTGGTGGGAACAGGGGTGTGTGACTCTGGCTGAGACCTTCGGGGCAGGTGAGGCTGCTCCAGCTGCCTGCACCTATGCTATGACCAGTGCCTTTTGTAACCTGAGGCCCAGGAGGGAGATGCGAGCAGCTGACTCTTTGCCCAGGAAGTGAGACAAAGACAAGGAGGAGCAGCAACAGGGAGGTCTGAGGTCGGGTGGCTGGCAGTCTGCTCGGGAGGACTGAAAGAGGGGGAGTCTAGGGTGTCTGGCACAGGACTTCCCAAGATGGACTTGGCTGAAAGTCACTGATTTCTGTGCTAACAAGTTCTGTTCTATGCTGTGCTGCTGTCAACTAATAAACCTTCTGTTTTACTGGCTGGCTGAGAGTCACTGCTGACTACAGAGTTGGGGTGCAGGGCCCTCTGGCTTCCCCAGGAGCCCCGCCTGGGCAGACTCGCTGTGGAAAGCGCACAGTGAGGAAGGGGCTGCTGAATGCTCTGAGGTCAGACCCAGTAAGGTCAAAGCTGTGTAAGCTTCTTGCCCTGGTGACAGTATGCTCAGAGAGAGGAGGCATGCTACTCCAAAGTCCGGACTGCCTTAACATGGAGTAGTTCCAGAGCATTGCCCCGGTGACTCCGTGACAAGCATCTTGGAACAGGCCAAGGCATTCTGCTCCATAAGCCAACCAACAGGAAGAATTTGTAGAGAAGAAAACATGGCATTCCTTGTAGACCCAATGCACTTTACCCAAGTGATATTCGTGGTGCAATGAAGGAACAATCCCAAGCAACTGATTTCCAAGGGTAAATGTTGGTGCTTGGCTCCCTATTGAGTAGGCTGGACAGCAGAATAGCCAGTCTTTACATCAAACAAAAGTACGCCACTCTAATGAAACAAAAGGCGTTTTGAAGGGGCTCAACTGGCCATCTAATTAAGTTGCAACATGTTGATGGAAGATCTGAGTTCAGAACCCAACTAGTACCATGCTGGCAGAGGTAAGAGCACTGGGAGGCAGTGAAGTTAGCTCCTAGGCTTTGCCTACATCTCTAGTGATCACACTTGGGCTACATCTATGTTAGAGAACATTACAAAAATTTCGCCACCAAAGCTGCCATCAAGCTAGTCCATAATCCAACTGATCCTAGTGAAAACTTTGCTCTGCGAAACTCCTAGTGTACACAAGGCTCCAGTGGGTGAACTGAGAAGCTGAGATGAGAGCAATGAACCTCCTCCACTGTGAAGGTCAGTTTGTTTTGTGGACTTCAGGGAAGAGGGAGTAAATGGCAGATCCCTGGGTCTTCATGGGAGACTGGAGGAATTGTCAGAGGATAAAAGACGTTTCAAAATAGAAAGGTGAACTGCAATCCCGGTAAGAGAGGTTCTGAAATGGTAGTACACTGATACTTTGCATTTAAAAAGTTTCCATACTAGTTGTGATTTCTTTTAAGTACTTTGTTGCATTGCAGAACACAATGTAGAATTTAAATTTTCACTATCCATCAGCCTGCTTCCTATAAATAGAGGCTGCATTTAATATATTAAACGTACATTTGTATTTCATTCAATCCTATTAAACATCTCAAACACCTCAGGAACCCACAAGCACTCTCACAGCTCAATGTTTATTTTTTCAGCAGTAAGATGGCTCATAGTACAGTTAGAGATTTTAATCCAGGCATAGGCTTCAACCCATAACCTGATAAGCCTTCTAAGATTACAAGCTGGATGTCAGCTAGGATAAGAGGCATGGTGGGGTTGGGATGGAAGCAGGAGGAGAGCACCGTAAATTCTAACCTAATAAAAGGGATTTTGTTTGTTTTTCGATTTGGCTGAGGCTCACGTCAATTCTCATGTATTAAATGAATCAGTTCCTCATTCCTCAAGCCTTGTCCAAGGTGCTAGTCCCCACTTATGGTGAACAAACTCACAGATTTTATGGGGAACATTTTTGCTTTAAAGGAACTATTTCTCTTTTCTTGATTAAAAAAACCCAACTCTCACATTTGTGGCTAAAGCCATGATTCTATTAATATTAATAATGAAAATAAAAAAGTCTTTGAGGCTGCATCTTCAGAGTCACATTTTGGCATGCTGAAAGCTAATGCTCATTTGTTGTTATTATCCCTTCAGTCTCACCGACACTAGAAGAAAGCGTTTTTATTGCTTTTAGAATCATCTCAAAAGCCATTAAAATTCAAAACTATTCTTCAAGCTGAAATCACTCAGACCCCTTCAGTTAAGGGCATTTTCCATTAAATAATCAGTCCTTTTTCTCTTGCCTCTTCAGTCCTTTATGTCCAACTAGTACTTCAGCACTATTCCATTATCATAATTCTTTTGAAACACGACTAGAACATCAGCAATCCACCTTCAGAATACAGCCACAGTGCAGAAGCCTCTGCTCAAAATAGAACTTAAAGGGAGGAGAGGCTGGAAGCTGCAAGGCAGATGATGGAACTCTCATAATGACTCCCACATGTACAGTGACACCAGTTATCTTTCAGGGTTCCACTAACTCCCATCCCACTCATTGGAGCTACTGCAGGACATGTCAAAATAACCAGCGGCACATCACGTGGAAATGCAGACGATAACTCAAGTCACCTCCAAGGGAACTGTTTTCAGAACATGTTTTAAGACAACACTAATTGCTGAGAAAACCTTATTTGCTTTGGGAATTTTTTTTCCTAGGGGTCAGCTGCTTATCTGCCTGCAGATCCAAACATTTACTGTACTCCCTGATAGTTCACTGTACTTTACCAATTAAATTAATGGCAGCGGCAACAGCAAGAAATCCTTTAAACCCCTCTGGGCTTGTTCCTTTGATTAGACTAGATCAGTAAAGCTATAGCTATTTGCAGGCAGATTAGACAGACTAGGTTTTTATCACCATTTGCACTAGAGATTGAAAGGTCAGGTCTGTTGACATCAGACCAAAACCCATCTGTGAAAGCTTGCTTTAAAAGTTACTCTTCAGAAATATTTTAATATTTGAAGAACACCACATGGATCTGAAAATAAGTAATGACCCTTATAACAGTCGGACAAAGAAGAGCACTTCACTTTCCCAATGAGCATTAGAAGGCATTCTGACATGCACAAACAGAAATAACCGTGCTATATATTTTCTTGTCTCTGGAAACCAGAATCTGAGCAAACTACAAAGCATATGGCACTATTAGTATAAGCCTTTGAGTGTAACTTATAAAACTATACAATCTCTCCACTTCCAGTGAGGTTTCCCTTGGGTGAGGGGAAGTTCTGTGCTTATTTTTAACCATACACACAAAAATATCAAATTTTAATTGGGGGAAGAGCTAACATTTGTAATGTAGCAGTTGTAGGTAACAATGCTTTGCCTCTGCACAACACACTGAGGATCGCAGCACACTTTGCAAGTAATAACTAACATTTCAGTAAAAACAACAAGGAGTCTGGTGGCACCTTAGTAGTCTTTAAGGTGTCACCGGACTCCTAGCTGTTTTTGTGGATACAGACTAATACGGCTACCCCTGATACTTAACATTTCAACGCTATTCAAGTTGTCATATCGCACCCATCACTATGGTAGGTTAGTGAGTGAAGTTACCATCTTCATCCCTATTTTACTGAGACACAATCCGTAAGGAACTTACATAAGACAACACTGAAAATCAGTGCCAGAGCTGGAGAATGAACCCAGATTTCCTTACTCCTTCTCTTGTATATTAACAAGACCTTCATTCCTTCTGAGGTTTTGTTTCTTTGCAGGGAACCAACAGTTGTGCTTTGAATGGCAATACATTAAAAAAACAAATTGCAGTGCAAATATGCCAGCAAGCCAATTGTTCCTTGTAGGGTTGTCGAACATGTGAAAAATATAGTCACAATTAATCACAGTTTTAAGTGCACTGTTAAATAATAATAGAATACTAATTTAATTTGATTATACATGTTTTTGGATGTTTTCCTACATTTTCATATTATTGATTTAAATTACAACACAGTATACAAAGTGCAAAATGATCATTTTATATTATTTTTATTATAAATATTTGCACTATAAAAAGATAAAAAATATTTTTCAATTCATCTCATACAGGAACTGTAGTGCAATCTCTATCACAAAAGTGCAACTTAAAAATGTATAAATTTTTGTAAACATAACTGCACACAAAACCAAAACAATGTAAAACTTTAAAGCCTACAAGTCAAAGCATGAAAGAAAATACAAATATTTAGCACATCTGGCATGTAAATACCTTGTAACACCAGCTACAACAGTGCCATGCAAATGCCTTTTCTCACTTTCAGGTGACATTGTAAATAAGAAGCAGGCAGCATATTTCCTGTAAATGTAAGCGAACTTGTTTGTCTTAGCAGTTAGCTGAACAAGAAGTAGGACTGAGTGGACTTGTAGTTTCTAAAGTTTTACATTGTTTTGTTTTTGAGAGCTGTTATGTTAAAAAAAATCTATATTTGTAAGCTGCACTTTCATGATAAAGAGAAAGAACTACAGTACTTGTATGAGGTGAATTGAAAAGTACTATTTCTTTTATCTTTTTTACAGTACAAATATTTGTAATAAAAATCATATAAAGTGAGCACTGTACACTTTATATTCCGTGTTGTAACTGAAATCAATATATTTGAAAATGTGGGAAAAAATCCAAAGATATTTATAATAAATTTAAATTGGTATTCTACTGTTTAACAGTGCAATTAAAACTGTAATTAATCATGACTTTTTTAATCTAGTGATTTTGTTTTGCATTAATTGTATGTATTAACTGCAATTAATTGATGGCCCTAGCTTCTTGTTGTCATATTTGCACTGTCACTAGTTATTTTGATAAGTCTTGCAGTAACTACATTTAGTCAGACTAAAATTAATGGGTACCCAGGCTCCCAAATGTGTACAGTTAGGAAACCATAGTCAACAAACAGCACTTCCATAAAGCTGTTACATTACAGATAGACATCTAAAATAACACCTATCCCAGTACATATCACTCCATATGCATTTCAGTTTACAGCACCAAAAAAGTATTAATCTGTTGTTTTGTTTTAATTCTGATCCTATAGTCATCAGTGTCTTTCCAAATGTACAAAAACTGAAAGAAAAATGTTCAGTATTTTGACACCAGATGGTTTATATCACCTAATGTTTTGCTTTCCTTGTTTCAGACAGAAATTCTTATTCAAAGGAATTACTGAGTTTAAATAGATTCTGTAAGATTTGAGATTTCCAACCATCTAAATCAAAAGTCACTGACTCAATATTAAGAAATGCAGTAATTTTAATACCCTTTGTGACTTCAATTCTAATTTATATTAAAAGAAAGTTTGCTCATACAGCAAATCTGACCTTTAAAAAAACTTTAACAAAAAGGTTCATGTTTTGCACTTTCTGCCTAGGGTATTTTCACACTAGCTTCTTTTTGCTTTTCTCACATGTTGCCTGAGTTAGGAGTGTTATCTAGAGAACAAGATCTTTACCGGAACTATTCCCAGAGGCTCAGAAAGAGCTGGCACTGTTCCGCCACACAGGAAGAAAAACAAGATGCAATGGATGTGGTTTAATTAGTCTGCAACTTTATTCATCTGGGAATGCCTGGAAATACATTGCACACACAGGAACCATCCTAATGGTTTCCACCTATTTGGGAAAGCTGCCATCAGCCCTCCTTCTTCCCAGTCTGGTCCCAGTGCACTGCTGGGACACTGTCATATGCAGGAGAGGATAGAAAAAATGGATAGTCATTCCCTGCTGTACCAGATGTTAGGAGCCCCAAGCCCCTTTTCCCAGCTTCCTTAGAGGATGCCTACCCCTAAATCCATTGCCAACACCCATTTATCTCAGAATCAAACCCCTCTTCTAATGAGTCCCTTCACTGGACATCTCCTATACCCGCTACTCAGTAGGCAGCGACATCTGACCTAACCTCCTTACCGGGTCCCCGACCCACTTAGAGGGAGGCAAAACACACCCCACCCGATGTGGGTCAATATGGTAAAAATTCCTTCCCAGCTCCTAAAGATAAAAAGGCAACTAGCTCAAAGCCAAAACCATAAAAACCCAGTCTTATTCCAATCCCATGGGTGGCATGATGGGTGCTGCTGTTCTGTGATTGATATGAGAGAGAAAGAGAGAGATAGAGAGACAACGCATGGGATATAAATTACCCCACTTCCCTCAGTGCACAAGGAGGGTCAATGCCCCACATGGCCCAGCCACTTGCTTCCCTCCCTTGGCTCTGCTAGGTGAATCTCCCTTCCCCTCTTTCATAACCAAATACAGCAGGGACCCTTGAAGGAGCCTGGGCCTCTTTTTCTTCATGGCCAAAGACCAACCATATTCATGGCATTTTGTGGTTTCTAGTGGTTCTTCAATACATCCCTCTTAACACCACCGTGTTGTAAAGCTAGAATCCTACCATTGTTTGAAACGTCCAGTACACAAGCTGTTATAGAGTGGAGCTCTGCTAATAATCAGAAAACTACACCCTCTAATGGGTCTGTTCCTGGAGCTACTTCCACAAAGACTATGGGAAAATCAAAGTGTCTACGCTTGGCTTTGCAGTAGAAGCCACGTTCTTGTAACTTTCAGATTGAAAAACGGCTGTGAAATGTTGATAAAATTAGCAAGATGTGTTCATTTCCCACAGCTCAACTATGTCAAAGCAAACCCCAGTAACTTTGTCCACCTGTACCTGGCACTAGACCTTACTGATGGACATGTACTTGTAACGGTATATTCCCAAAGGAATGTACAAAATTCACATACACAAACCACAATATCAAACAATGGTGGTTTAGAATGTACCTGTATCTCGGTGCTTTGAGCCTTGAGCCTTTGGAGATACCTTATTCTCTCTCCCTTTGGGTATGTCTACACTACGGGATTATTCCGATTTTACATAAACCGGTTTTGTAAAACAGATTGTATAAAGTTGAGTGCACACAGCCACACTAAGCACATTAATTCGGTGGTGTGCGTCCATGTACCGAGGCTAGTGTCGATTTCTGGAGCGTTGCACTGTGGGTAGCTATCCCGTAGCTATCCCACAGTTCCCGCAGTCTCCCCCGCCCATTGGAATTCTGGGTTGAGATCCCAATGCATGATAGTGCAAAAACAGTGTCGCGGGAGATTCTGGGTAAATGTTGTCACTCAATCCTTCCTCTGTGAAAGCAACAGCAGACAATCATTTTGCGCCCTTTTTCCCTGGATTGCTCTGGGAGACGCCATAGCATGGCAACCAGGGAGCCTGTTTTGCTTTTTGTCACTGTCACCGTATGCGTACTGGATACTGCTGACAGAGGCGGTACTGCAGTGCTCACAGCAGCATTCATTTGCCTTTGCAAGGTAGCAGAGATGGTTACCATCCCTATTGCACCGTCTGCCATTGTAAATTGGCGATGAGATGACGGTTATCAATCATTTTGTACTGTTTGCAATTAGAAAGTGGCGATGATGGTTATCAATCACTTTGAACCGTCTGCTGCTGTCATGGGTGCTCCTGGCTGATCTCGCTGAGGTCGGCTGGGGGCGCATGGATAGAAATAGGAATGAGTACCCAGGTCATTCCCTTCTTTATGTTTTGTCTAAAAATAGAGTCAGTCCTGCCAAGAATATGGGGCAGTCTACTAGAGAGCCAGAGAGCACAGCCGATCCAGGTCAGAGCCCCAGAGATCCCACAGAAATGATGAGCTGCATGCCATTCTAGGGGGTGCCCTACAACAACCCCACC
>NC_133785.1:38426390-38516720 GCF_003597395.2 Chelonoidis abingdonii | reverse complement strand
CCACGCTGGGCAAACAGGAAATGAAATTCAAAAGTGCACAGGGCTTTTCCTGTCTACCTGGCCAGTGCATCCGAGTTCAGATTGCTTTCCAGAGCGGTCACAGTGGTGCACTGTGGGATACCGCCCGGAGGCTAATACCGTCGATTTGCGGCCACATTAACCCTAATCCGACATGGCAATACCGATTTCAGCGCTACTCCCCTCGTCGGGGAGGAGTACAGAAACCGTCTTAAAGAGCCCTTTATATCGATATAAAGGGCCTTGTTGTGTGGACAGGTGCAGGGTTAAATCGGTTTAACGCTGCTAAATTCGGTATAAACGCGTAGTGTAGACCAGGCCTCTCTCTATCAAAGAAAAAGAGAGAGACATAAGGTGGGTGAAGTAATATCTTTTATTGAATCAACTTCTGTGAAACAATGTCATTTAAATAAGTAACTAAGCCAAATGCTGGTCTCCCTAATGATGCAATTCACTATCCTTGGGTTATTTTTTTTTAGCTTAGAGGACATGATCTAAGGAAATTCTGTCCATTGTTACACATCAATCTGCTTAAACATTTATATTGCTCTGGAAAAGACATTAAAAGATGCAAGATAAAGTAGGGTTCCCAGCCTGTTCTTTCTCTGTAGCACAGGTGACTTACTGAATAAATAGCTAAGCCAATCCTAGAGTTCATGGAAAAAACATGAGCGTGAAGGGGATTTCAATCATTGGTTTCAATTTTTTTGAATTGCAAAATTTGAAATTAAAAAATATGGGTGACCATTTCAGACCAGATTTGCCTAGGCTGGTGCTGGAAGATTAATTTATACCTCACCTCTTTGCACCAAATGACTCCCTGTAACACAGATGGGATTCACCTGGAAGCAGGAACAGGAGATGGAACAGCCACCTAGACTCTCTCCTGGGACATGTGTCTTCATTTTTATTTTTTTTTTTGTCACGGCTCAACATGCCCTACTTGCAGAAGCTGCACAACAGATGCATCAATTCAGTGAGCCCTTTGGATCAGCCTGACCCCATACTCCATGTTTTAGGGTCATGTTGTCCTCCCCTTGTTGAGAATGGCAGGCATTAAATTTCTGGGACCCAAACCGACATGAAATCTCACCCATATATTATGCAGAGGTGTCCATGTGAGTCTGAGTATAAAATATATGGAGAGAAAATAATTCTGATCACTGTGGTTTAGCAGCTCCTAAGTTAACGCCACAAATCAGATATTTTTAAGTTTGCAGAAATTGCACCTGCTAAAAACTAGATGACAGTGCTTCCAGAGTCTTGCTAATTTTTTTTTTAATTACTTACACAGAACTAAAAAAATGTATTTTAAATAAAAAGGGTAGAAAATAATGAACAAATACTCCTTGCTTAAATTTCACCTTTCCCTTTTTGAATGTAACTGGAGACACTACACTGTAGCTATGTGCCTAAGCATTCAGCATGTGTGAAGAAAACTACTGAGACCAAGCATGAGAGTTCAGAGAAAATCTGAGGAAGTGAGTAAACCACAAAAAGGCAAGAAAATTTGGTTGTGACTTATTGTACTTTTTAACACTGGGACTCCAGACATTTCTTTCACACCCAGCAGTGTGGCCTGTGCTGCATCTGATCACACATTTATTTAAGAGCTTCGTATAGGTGCTATTTCATATAGATGCTAACAACAAAAATGACTCTTATTTTTGCAATTCTGAACATGGTATTGTAGGTGTAAAACACCTACCTGTATGAAATCTACCAGGTAAAGTTTCTGGCCTCTGAAGTTTGCTCAATGCTTAATGATGACCAAGTCACCAGCGTGGTTTTTAAGAACAGTGGTCTCTTCCCAACTAAGATAAATCTTTGCCAGCTAAGATTCACTACTTGTGCCTATCATTCCATAATCATACGGAGAGCTTCTAAAGGCAATTCTACCGGACTCTCCACAGTTAATGATATTTCTACAGAGAAGTACTCTCTGGTATAAGAGTTCACTTACGTGTAGAGTAAAGGGGGAAGATCAGATCAACACTGTGTCTTTTTTGGTGTACTCATGTAATCATCAATGATTCAGTTGAGGACTGGTCCTGCTTTGAGCAGGGGGCTGGACTACATACCTCCTGAGGTCCCTTCCAGCCCTGATATTCTATGATTCTATGCTCACGAAATTTTGGTGGGAAAACAGAGGTTTCTGCCTTTAAAAACTGATATAATTGGTTGCATCTGTACATGTATCTTGGGTAATACCAGTTTATTAGTTATATTAGCCAGACAGTTGTGAATGGAAATTGTTCATAAGGGCAGCACGTGCATAAACCAGGCAAAACAAAACATGATTTTAACATACCAGACGACAAAATCAACACGAAGTGCAGATCAGTGTTACACTCCAGTTTTAGAGACAAAGTGTGAGAAAGTAACTTTTAAATGAAAGCACAAGCCAACCACATGCAATCCTACCTTGCACCAGTTTGTGAATCTGTCTGCTGAGGAAACGCAAACCAGCAGGTGTATAAATCATTATAGTCACTGAATATGAAAGCACTTTATGGAGCATAGAATAAGGACAAGACTGTGGCTTTTAAGTCATTGCATGTGTTCAGGGGGAGGAAGGGCTATGTATTAACACCTGCTATCAGCGGCATTCTGCCAGCCTAAGCAGGAAAGGAGGAGGAAAGAATCTGCTCATTCCCCAGCATTTCTTCATTAGCCAAGCCTTAAGCCTGGCCAGCTGCCACTCCTTACCCTAGGGGAGACCACAAGGGTTTCTCTCCCCTAACCTGCAAAGGAAGCCCCTCCACCTCAGAAACCCCATTTCCCATTTTCTCCCAGCCATCCATCTTCCTAGGAAAAGCCATCAAGACACCACACCCAGCTGACACCTACAAGATGTCCCTCTCTCCACAGGAAGCCTCTGCCATAGCCTGTGAGGAGAAAGAGCGGTTGGCAGATGGTGATAAAGGATACTTGTGCGGTGCACATGGTTCAGCATGGAAAAGGTAGGAACCAGAGATTAGGGGAAGGAGACAAATGAATTAGTGGAAGAAGGCATCTGTTTGCCACTGGTGCTACTAGACCATATGGGTGTAGCCATCATCACAACCCTGACACCCAAAATAGCTTCAAGAGGGAAATCACAGAGAAGAGCTCTGTAGCTCATGGAAGAGGTGCATTCATTGTCTGTGCAGAGAAACCATCCTGGCTCCACTACAAATAGCAATCTCTTGGCCTGTGCAGGGCACAAGCAGTACTTGGCCCCATGGTAGCAAAAGATCTACATGATACAATAATGGAAGAGCTATCCTAAGAAAGAGCTTCCCAAGTATCAATGAGATGGAAGGCCAGCATTACTGCTGCCTGTGGTTTTCTCTAATCCAAGGATCAGTGTGACCCATCTGGGAATAGCATTTCCATAATCCTTTATTTACATTAAAAATGATATTACCAAATGCAAAGTGCTCCACTTAGGAAGGAACAATCGGTTTCACACATATAGAATGGGAAGAGACTGTCTAGAAAGGAGTATGGCAGAAAGAGATCTAGGGGTCATAGTGGACCACAGGCTAAATATGAGTCATCAGTGTGATACTGTTGCAAAAAAACCAAACGTGATTCTGGGATGCATTAACAGGTGTGTTGTAAACAAGACACGAGAAGTCATTCTTCCACTCTACTCTGCGCTGGTTAGGCCTCAACTGGAGTATTGTGTCCAGTTCTGGGCACCACATTTCAAGAAAGATGTGGAGAAATTGGAGAGGGTCCAGAGAAGAGCAACAAGAATGATTAAAGGTCTTGAGAACATGACCTATGAAGGAAGGCTGAAAGAATTGGGTTTATTTAGTTTGGAAAAGAGAAGACTGAGAGGGGACATGATAGCAGTTTTCAGGTATCTAAAAGGGTGTCATCAGGAGGAGGGAGAAAACTTGTTCACCTTAGCCTCTAATGATAGAACAAGAAGCAATGGGCTTAAACTGCAGCAAGGGAGATTTAGGTTGGACATTAGGAAAAAGTTCCTAACTGTCAGGGTAGTTAAACACTGGAATAAATTGCCTAGGGAGGTTGTGGAATCTCCATCTCTGGAGATAGTTAAGAGTAGGTTAGATAAATGTCTATCAGGGATGGTCTAGACAGTATTTGGTCCTGCCATGAGGACAGGGGACTGGACTCGATTACCTCTCGAGGTCCCTTCCAGTCCTAGAGTCTATGAATATATTAAAAGCCATCTGATACACAGACATGCATGCACACACATGCATTGTACTTTCCAACACACTCAGAGCAATATGAAAGTCACACTTGTTTTATTTTTATTTTTTACTTCCACTCATCTTTTTTACATGCAGGTCCCCACTTCCTTCATTTCACATGCTCTGTACTGAAGTGCCAACACCTTTTCATAACAGCGTTGGCTGGGGATACATTTCAAATGTGTTCAGTTCTCCCCTCATGGCTACACTCTCCAGGAGCAATTGCTCCACACTGAGAACCTGCGTTTTTCACATACCTTTCAAACACTACGCAAGATTATTTTTAAAAGCCTCTTGTAAGCTTTAGATTAGTAGACTGCCAAACCCACCCCCCTCCCCAAAAAAAAAGAAAAAAAGACATTCACGTTCAAATGAATAGGAATAGCTTTTTAATCTTAAATAGCAGCAATTATCATATCTCATAAATTGGAGGAAAATCAAGTGCTTTGAACACCCATTATTCACTTTTTATTCATTTTTTGGAATCTAGCATCTGTATCATTTAATGTTCCAGTGTAATAAAGAATAGTCTGCCTTCTTTTTTTCCTTAATGTCACCTTATGTAGATCAAGTATCATTAGTAATCATGAGATACATATATCCTAAAAACAAGCAGGCCTATCTGATTTAAGGAAGAAAACCCAATATATGAAGTTATTGACTTTACTATGTAACAGCAAATAAACCATGTGAAAGAAGCATTGTGCAAAATGTAGGGCTAGTTTTAAAAAAATTGTTCTAGAGCTAAGGTCCCGTAGCCCTAAAGCTCCCACATTTCATAGACTCTTCGATGACAATAGGTATGTTCAATTTCTAAGTCACTCTTTCTATCAAGGCAGAATTATTCCCTACTTTACATTTACTAGTGCTTTGACCAGTCAAGTTTGAAATGTACCAAGCATGATGCAGTTTAAGAAATTATTCTCCAGGCTAACAGATCTCACTGTCTGAAAGCTTTCCTTGACATGTAACCTAAATTTTCCTCTCGCTCCATTTCATCTTCTTATTCCTACTTACACCTTCTTAATATTGCACCTTCAAATATCTGTTGACTTTATCATGTGCCTCCTTGGTCATCACTTGCCTAGTTACAAACTATTGCCTCCTACTTCTGTATATTCTGGTCATTAGTTGTCTGGAACAGAACACTATTCTTCCCTGGGGTGACTGTTCAAATCAAAGAAGCTATTGTACCTATCAGAGAAGAAGCTGGCCTAATATTCCAGATGTGGGCACATTAGCACTAACACTGGAGAGGGACAGACTGCTCCATGGTCTGATGAGTTGGTAATACTCAGTCCAAAATATTAACCCTGTTTTCTTCCATATCACATGACTATTTCACTACTAAATCTACCACTACTCCAGGTGTCACTTTCAGTGTTACTTCTGCACAGGTTTCTCTCTCAATAAAATAAATCTGTGTTTTGGATTATTCCCCTGCCTCCCCAAACATACTGGTGTGATTTTTTCCAAGATGAACCTCACCTACCAAAATCCACATGTTAAACCTGGTAATGTTTTGTGATTATCTGCAGGGAACACCTTTGCACAATTTGTCCAGAGTTTTTGCCTCCGAGTCTGTGAGGCAGCAACAGCTGGTAGAAAAAACGCAATCCTCATGACTAGCTGGACAGTTTCATAGATGCACTCCCTAATCCACTTTGGAGGCTTATTAGGCCAAAAAGAACTTGCAGAGGTTCTTACTTCCTAAATTCTGCTGTTCTGTGTAGACAGAACTCAAACGGCACCTCTGACATGTTGGCAATGCACCCTTGAGGCAAGGTCTGACAGAGCATATGGCTACAATGTGGAAACAAGAGACCTCTTAGCCAAAAAAACCCACACACACCACACCAAGGCACATGAATAGGAGGACTACTTTGTCTTGGTGAAACAGGGGGCTTGGTAGCATATCAAAATGACCAGAGTTCTCATACCCACCCAAAAAAAGGGAAATTATGGCCAAAACACCCCAATAACCTTTCATAACGTATAATGAAGACAGATGCTCGAAGGAGGGCTGAAACAAATTATAAAGAACCAGAAAAGATGGAACTTGAATGGGGATTTAAACCCAGGTGGACGCAAAGGGGAAGGTTAATTTACCTTTTACAAACAATCTCTTGGCACTAATCAGGGCTGGAGGACCAACTCAAAGAACTATAATGCTATTTTGTATGTTTTGCTTTTTTCCCATAGGTAGGATGACTTGGGTCTGAGGGTCCCCTCAAGAGAAAGGCACGAGAATAGACAGGAAGAAAGTGTATTGCCTGGCCTAGCATCAGAAAAGAAGCAATAGTGGTATCATCCTGAAAAGCACGAGTTCCTGAAAATTGCAGAGTCACGGTCATTAGTGTAAGGAGGACACATCAAACCTAGGGAAGGATGTTTACTCAGTGGCGACTTCTCAGATTCATCCAGGTTTTCTCCTTCCCTGACCATCTTGATGAAGACATGGTGAAGGGGAGCAAGGTGTGCGTCCATGCTGCTCCATGAAATCGGCCTTGGATGGGGTCAAGGGGCACCTTGGAAAGTCAGGATGCAATAAGAACCTGAGTGTGGATACGTGTGTCTTTTTTGGGATGGGGGGGGGAGAAGACTGAAGACAAGGAGAGAGTATATATCATAGAGCACAATTTAATATAACAAGCTTCTATTGTTATGCCTCCCCTACTGCAGGACTACGATACCAGTAAACATACCAAATTCCAATATAAGATTATCAGTCAACCAACTGAAAAAACCCCAACACTGAAACCTAGCAATCGGTTTGCCTTTGTCAAAGGAAAACAAATTTTTCAAAGCTAAACCTATATATAAGTAAGGAAAACATGTAATTTGTGTTCACCTAGTTAGTTGTGTTTTTCTTTAATAGGATATAAAGAGGTAATTTAAATTAAAATTCTGTGACACTGCTTGCAAAGTTCAATATAAATGAAAGGATCAGATGCAAGACTTTCCTTAATATCAGCTGAATATATCAAAAGTAATTAAAGTAGTGCAAAAAGCATTCTGGCACATGAAAGCATAATGAAAAATTAGCAATCTCTTTTGTAAGGTTTATTAATCTTTTAATCTAATTCATTACTCAATAAATGTGTACTATTTGCACTATATGGTAAATTTCATAATACACACATTCTTTTTGTAGCCATGGCCTGATGAGTCTGCAATATGGGTAGACGAGAACACCAGACATTGAGCATTTCAAAGTCAGAGAGGTGCTAGATAACTCACCCTACCTTAGACATGCATTACTCCCCACAACAGGTGCCTTGAAATTTCCAATCTTAATTCAGTACCATTTTAATAAGAGAAACAATCTGATTATCTTAACACTGAGCCAGATCTGGGACTTACATTTTTTGTTAGCCACAGTCAAACTGGCATCACTGAAAATTTGGTATTGAACTTTATACTGTAAACAATGGCCTCAATCTTTCACATGTTTCTGCACAAGAGTAACTTTATGCCTCTGAGCACAGCCACTGAGTTCAATGGGACATTTCACACGTGAAGTTACTCAAGAGCATAAATGTTTGCACTATAGGAACCAAAAGACTCCAACAAAAAAGTGTAATAAAGGTATTTGCAATAGAAATAAACCAGATAAAAAAGTTACAATTGGGAGTGGAGGGTGAAAAAAGACCCTACATTAAGGGTTAGTCGAAGCAAATCTTGTACACATTCAAGTAAATTGACAGTGTTTATATAAGGATTACTTCCTTCTGTGTTTTAGTCACGTCACCACTAACCTACAGAAAATTGCAGAGACACAGGCTCTGCAGTTAAGGATGCATCAAGCTTTTGGCTTTGATGGGACTTTTAGACTTCACTGTTGCTCAGCCCATTTGCTATAAAAAAAAATGGGAAACCCTTAGAAATTTTGAGGGTATCAAAAAGTGTTCCTAGAATAAATTATAAACCCACAAATCTCCTTTGCCAAAACTCAGACCAGGTGTCTCCTCTTTTTTTTTTTTTTTTTTTTTTTAAGAACACAGTACAGGAATACCACGGCCCCTGAAAATTCTAAACTGCTCACAAACATGCAGGTCGCTCACCTGTCATTACCAACATGGGCGATGTTTCAAAAGCTTATATTTGTAAAGTTATTTCACTTTCCTGTCTTAGCTGCAGAGAGCCACACAGAAAGGTAGCCAGCACAGAACACAGCACTCATACATCCGCCAACTCCTTTAGCACCCTTGGATGCAGCGCATCAGGCCCCATGGATTTGTGCTCGTCCAGCTTTTCTAAATAGTCCTGAACCACTTCTTTCTCCACAGAAGGCTGGTCACCTCCTCCCCATGCTGTGCTGCCCAGCAGCACAAAGTCATTCTGGAGGCAACATCAGAGTTGCCATGGTGACTTTCCAGGGAGTATTTGTCTGTATACATTTGGATGCTGGCAAATTCTAGACTGAGGAGAATGAGCAGACAAGGAAAACATGGTGACAAAGAGCTGTGTCTAGCTTAGACAAAAAGAAACTCGGAGAAAGTGCTGGCAGCCCAGAGTTACACTCTGCAAAGAGACTGGGGCTTAGTAATGGTCTTTAATTCCAGCAAGTGTCAAATCGCTATGAATAACTGAAAGAGAAAAGCCAGGGCCCAGTACCAAAGCCCTTGCAGAGCCAAAACTCCGAGGGAACCTTTGAGCCCTTCGTTGGGCTCCGTTTGCTAGGGAATCACTGATTTGTTCAAATGTCTGAAGATTTAATGACCAGTCAACAAGGGGCTGATGAAAGAGGATTAAAAACTCTGAAAGTAGCTAGTTGCATTTACACATTACTATTTTTCCTTGTGTTCACATGTATATTTCTGTTCCCATTATATGTCAAATCTTGTGTATATTCTCAGTGAGGACTCAATCATCCACTCCTACTCCCACCGGAAACACATGTTCTTTTACATGGTTACACATTATCAGCATGAATCTGGATAAATAAATGCATCTATTGCATCTATCACACCTCATTAAGCTGGCGTAGTGTGAAAGTAGAATATCTTTTACAGGAGAAAATCTTTAACCATTATTCAAGGACTTTAACTTCCTCCACATTCTCCCTCCCATGGTGGATGCTGGCACATAATTTGCTTCTTCCAGAATGGCCTTGATTTATTGAAAGTGTTAGTTAATTTTAATTCTAGTCAGCAATAAGGTGTTTTCTTCTCTCATTGGATCATAATGAGTTTGCTTGAACTTATTTTAAAAATAGAGTAAAAGATGTGCTTAGGAACTCTAATTTCTAAGTTTGGGTGGCTGTCTATGTGTGTACTGTACTTTTTCATTATGTTAGCCAATACATATATGTTAGGCACAGTACACCCCACATTAATGGGTACTACGTGCATAAAATTAATATTGGATACATTATGTTAAAGTATCATGCTCCCATCACAATTCTGTTCTCCCATGTCAAGTATCCTATAACACTTCGAGAAGTTGAAGTCATTTTTGGCATTAGAAAGTACACCACCTGTCAAAGCCAAGATATATAAAGGGTGTGTCCTACCACAGGCTGGGATGTATCTCTATGCCCAACTAGTTTGGAATGTAGTATCCAAAACAGAGAAGAAAGGTACAGAACAAAACAACAAGTTAAGGAACTGTTTCCAAGTGACGGGTGGCTTGTATAGCTTGTAAAAAAATCATACTATAAATACTACCAGCTGAAATGTTCATTTTTGAACTAAACTTTCTGTGTAAGATAAACATGCTGTGAGATAAGATTTGCCTCGCAAAAGGAGGGTATGTATGTTTCCTTTTTTGTACTGTATTGCCTTTGTCTTTAGACAATAAATTTGGCTACGTTCAGTTATTTGGTCTCTTGCAAATTTTTAAGAACAAACCACAAGTGTTGTCCATTGGCTACACCTTTTAGTCAATAGCTTCTCGTGACAGGATGCTAGGCAGGGACTCCTGGGCCAGCCCTCTGTCACACCAGCTCCAATTAAGAGAGGTAAATTGGAGCTGGCTAGAGAAATCTGCATCTGATTGGCAAAGGGGAGACAGCTGCCACCCTAATTAGCCTGGGGCTATATACAGGCCAGGAGGAAGGAAGCCAAAGGGGGAAGCCAGAAAGTAGAAGCTCTTCTCTCCTGGGTGCAGAGGTTGAGAAGTCCTCAAGGCTGAAATCCCCAGGCTGTATATAATGAGAAGATGGTGGAATTGCACACTGTAGATAAACTACACCGGTGACTGCTGAGCCTGAGGGTCTCGGTGGTTTTTAGAATGGAGCAGAGGCAGGAGGGGGCCCAGCTACACCCTGGTACTCTTCTATTCAATGTATGCACTAGAATGGTAGGATTTCCATACCGAAAAAATCAGGGCTGCCCAGAGGATTCAGGGGGCCTGGGGCAAAGCAATTTTGGGGGCCCCTTTCATAAAAAAGGTGCAGTACTATAGAATACCGTATTCTTGTGGGGCCCCTGTGGGGTCTGGGGCAAATTGCCCCCCCCAATCTCCTCTGGGCAGCCCTGGAACAAATTGAATATTCAAAGTTTTAAAAAAAAATCCAAAGCTATTAAGGTGTATAGAAAACTATTTCAGGTCATTTTCAGAGTTCATGACTCCCTCTGAGCCCAGTACAGTTGGAATGATGTAAGCCAACGTACCTGGCTCTACAGGCAAGTGGATGCTAAACACAGTCCTAATACAAAGTTTTTTAAAATCTCAACCATTCCTAAAATGATTGTTTTCTGTACTATATGTGTCTCAATCACTTGGGCATAAGGTATCTGTCTCAAATTCATGTTGGTAAGACCTTTATAAACACACTTCGAGCAGCACTCACGCAAGTAATCCCTACTCGTTCCATCACAGACAGCTGAACTACTTATGTAAGTAATGACTAACTGTGTGAACAAGGGGTGCAAAATACAGTCCTATAGGTTTAACCTTTAGTACAGTAGATAAATGGTGATTTTTAACAAACCTAATACAAAGTCCTTTGTTTCAGACACCAGTTAACTTCACTAAGTGACAACAATGTCCTTACAATCACATTCTTTAAAAAACTAAAACATTTAAGAGTCAGAAAATTAAGAAATAAGGACATAAAAGACAGTTGGCATGTTTAGCAGCTGGTGCTCCTTGCATATTCTGAGCAGTGAGGAGTCCAGGAGGACCCCACGGCTAAGAAGCCTTGATCTTCTGACAGCAGACAACCTTGATAGTGGGTTCTGCTATGGTGTGGCTGCCTCTTCTAAATGTTTCCTTTTCCTCCATTTTCCCTGGGTTTAGCTTCAAATAGTAGCTATTCATGCAGATACTAATCTCAGCCGAATCGGACTGTTCACATCAGATGCACAGGACATACAGAGCAGGTTATCATCTATTCCTTGCTGATATTTGAGCCCATGTCATCTCATGATTCCTAGATTTAAGGCCAGAAGGGACCATTATGTTCATCTACTCTGACCTGCTGTAAGCTATATAATCGTACCCAGGGATTCCTACATCAAGCCCATAACTTTTGGTTGAGCTACAGCATCCATTTCAGAAAGATATCCTGTCTTTCCCCAGAGGTGTTACGTACAAGTTGAACAAACAGGATTGTGGGAGGGAGAGAAAGAAACTGAACCTCTTAATTTCCAGGGTGAATTCACAGAGTCCCGAGAGGAGCAGTTGCCTAAGAGGATATTCTGAGATTGTCCTGTCAGAAAAGAGTAGAGTTTCCTTGGAAGATTTATGATAAGCCTCTATCTCTAAATAGAGCTGGTAAAAAAAAATTTAAATGGAACAGTTTTCTATGGAAAAAAGCAATTTTATCTAAATCTAAACATTTTGCGGGAATGTGTCATTTTCACTAATTTTGAAAAGGCAAAAATTTAAATGAATCACTGATTTTCTCATTTCATTCAGATAAAGTCAAAACATTTTATTTTGATAAGGTAAAACCTTTTTGTTCTGACTAAAGTTGAAATGAATTGAAATGCGATACTATATTAAATATTAAAATATGATGTAATATTAAATAAAATATATACATAAATATACGAGTCAAATTAAGTTAACTGAAAAGTTTAAGTAGAAATGATATTGTAGCCATGTTGGTCCCTGAAGATGAGCTCTGTGTAAGCATGAAAGCTTGTCTCTTTCACCTACCAAAGGTGATCCAATAAAAGATATTACCTTACTCACTTTGCCTCTCTAAGAAGAAATTATACATTTTACCTTATCAATATGACGTGTTTATCAAAAAAAAATGAAAGGACGTTATGCAAAGAGAAATTCTTCAACCTTTTTGTTTTGTGGGAAAAATCAAAATGTCAATTTGTTTGGTTTTGGAATGAATTTTTTTTTCAAAATGGCAGAATGTCTTCTAGAATTGAAATTCTGTTTCCTGGTTGGCTCTCGATCTAAACAGTGAAAGTTATGGTCCCTCACTGATTGAATCAAATGCCACAGGGAGCTCCTGTAGTACAAGTCTGGATGTCTGCCCTTTGTTCAGGGGTAAGAAGTAGCCCATCATCAAAACGAATCGAGCCCTTTCTACAAATATCCTAATCTTTATCCCAGTTAGAAAACGTTGAGGACATTAATCAATGACAAGTGTAACTGGGCAGAGCATTAAATATTACTGACACTATTTTTTTTAAACAGGCTGAGAAACTTAGACTTAAAAATCAGAGGGGTTAGGAAGTATTTTTCCCAGCAAAGCATACAACTCCCATTATCAATGCTGCTGAAAATGTATCCTGTGTGTTATATAGTCTTAAAAAAAACACTACGACCACCACCACCACCACCGAACAATGCCCAGGAGAGTAGAGATGTGATCAGAAATGGCTCTTCTATGAAATCTTTGCATTTCTGCACACGAGTGGAAGGTTGGGAGGGAGATCTACAGTGAAATGGTTCAAACGAATATTTTTTAAAATGTAGCTCACTATCCATTCAGAAAGCTTTTGCTTGGGTAGCAGGAGTTGCAGCTTATTTCTTGGCTTCCCTAAAATATTACATTCTCATGGAGACAATATTTTAACAAATGCTTCTGTGATCCACTAAGTTTTACAACATGCCCATTTCAGATCTATGCTTTCTGGAACATGATGTTTCCAGTCTAATTACAAAATTCACAGGAAATCCTGATACTACCTTGGGCAATAATGTCCTGGCTAATAGAAATGGCTTCTCTGTTTATTTTTCGGAATGAGAGAGTCAATAATTAAAGCCTGGAGCTTACTCATCACTCTCAGCAGACGTACTAACCAAAGGAAAGCTCATTTTGAGAGAAGGTGCATGGTGAGATGGACATTTTAACAAAAGAGAGAAACAAGAAGTGGGAACGGTACTCCCATTTTAAGCTTTTAATTTGTATTTCTCTTGTGTAAAGGTCAGCCATGGGTAAAGCATGCAATTGTTTAATGAACAAGGCCCGTAGTGTTTTCTGAGCTTTTTTCCTCCGATGTGTGAAACGTTCTTACTTAACAATACGATGTCTAAAACATATCAAAGCTGCATTCTAAGTCACCTCTGATTTTCCTCCTAATCACTAAATTCTAGATACTAATTCATGATGACTTGTTTTGTAAGAATTGACAATACTATGTATATCACTGTCATTACTTTACCAATGGGAAGGGAGGGAATGAAAATGCACTTAAAATTACTTATACCTTGTATGTTTTCCTTTTGGATTACGTCAGGAAACTAAGTTTCACCCATGAGAATAAACAATGGTAATTCATTGTAAATTACATTATATCCATCAGTGTAGTTTAGTTGAAAGTCTACATGATTCACACTGAAAAGAACTGGAAGGAACACTTTTTGTTACAATAAAGTGAAGGGTTAGTATGGTTTTTGAACTTTTAATTGACAGAGGATTGAAACTAAAGTTCTCCACCCAAAAGAAAACAAAATAAAATAAAATTATTGTGGTTATAATTTAACAATGAGGTGCTATAAAAATATTTTTCTGGAAGTTTCTTAATTTCTTACTTTTCTTTTGTCACACTCCAATTCATGAAATAAGTATACTTTAAAAGAAATGTACAGAATTAGATAGTTTGCTGAAAACATTATTCAACTTTTTATACAAAGGGACAAAGTTTTCAAAATGACAGTGAGGGTTGGTGGATGCAATTTGCATCTTCAAAATCTGATCCTGCATTTTGAACCTAGAATTGGCTTATAGGTATATTTGGCATATAGAGCTCAGCTGCAGATATACATCTGAGTATGAGTCCTATTTAACACCTGATTGCTGGTACAAACCAGATAGTTAGAGATGCAGGTACTCCTACTGCCACCTGCAATTCATATGTGCAGGCACAATTTTGGGGGGAAGAAACTGAAAATGAAGCTCAGCTTCAGCTCTTTGAAAATATACCTAATGGTATGTCTTCACTACTGGCCAGATCGGCAGGCAGCAATCAATCCAGCAGGGATCAATTTTTGCCTCTAGTCTAGATGCGATAAATCGATCCCAGAGTGCTCTCCCATCCACTGCTGTACTCCAGCTTAGCAAGAGGTACAAGCAGAGTCGACAGGGGAGCGGCAGCAGTTGACTCACCATAGTGAAGACAACTTCACGTAGCTGAAGTTGTGTAACTTAGATCGACCCCCACCCCCAACGCTATGATCTTAACCATAAAGAGGACTTGATGCAAAATACTTTTTTCATCGTTGTTACTGTTTAAAGGTGAGTGCATAAAAAGACTTGCACTGCAATTGTTTCACTGAAAATATCACTGGTTGATAAGTAAAAGATAAGTAAGAAATTCTGGATTTGGCTCATGATGAGGTAGAGCATCCAGAATATTCCATACATTAAAGAAGGGAAAGAAACTATTATAGGAATGTTGCAACGAAGTTTTAGAAAGCTTTTTACATGACAAATGCTGATTCATCTATAGCCTAACACATTTTGGAAAATTTAGCAGGTCTAATACTTCCATACTCCATTCAGAAAAACACAAATAAGCAAACAAAATATTCAAAGTCTCAAAGCGCTGTCCCTTCAGTAACAGGATAACACAATTTTTATAACAAAGACACATGAGCTTTACTTCATACTGTGAAAGTGGGAAGTTAGTTGGGCTACTCAGGGTGTGTACAGTTATGTACATAAGTATTTCTAAAATCAAAGACGTATCCTTTGCACTTTTCTTTTCTTTAGCCACTTCTTTCTCTCTACGATTATAGTCGTGAGGATCAGTTTTCTCTGGTTTTTTATATCAATGGATAATATGAATTCTTGTAGAACTATCTAACTAATTTCTCTAAGGGTGAGCCTATACTAGAAGCGCTACATTGGTGCAGATGCACCGATGCAGCTGTGCTGCTCTCGCGTATCTGGTGAAGATCCTCTATGCAGATGGGAGAGAGCTTTCCCATCAGCACAATAAATCCACCTCCACAAGAGGCAATAGCTAGGTTGGCAGGAGAAGCTGTCCACACTGGTGCGTTAGTTGGTATAACTTATGTCGTTCAGGAGGGTGGTGACTTATTCGCACCAGTGAGTGATGTAAGTGGTAGTTTAGACCTGGCCTAAGTAATAAACTCTGTCAAATCTTCACTCTGTTATTCTCACCAGGAACATACTGATATTACAGTTTATACAAGGGGAGAAGAGCTCTAAAAATGAATGGTTTTAATGTTAGATATTCTTGATAAAGTCATTTCTGGGCCTAACTCAATAATTCAAAAGTAAATATACAGTTTCTAATTACATCTTACAATGGAAAAAAGAAAAGAAAGAGAAATTCATTATCAGGTTAAATACTTTCTACAAAAAATGTCAGGCCTCAGCACATTTCTATATCCAAGTTAGCAACCCTAGAAAATAGACATTTGTAATGGAAAATGCTGACATAACGTTACAGCATTCCAAACAATGCTATAATTATATTTCCTGATTGCAGACTGACTGAAAGAATTACTATTCAGAACAAAAACATCATAACTTGTCAGAAAGAGTCAATCAGAATTCTTGGATTATAGAAAACTCATGAGACACTTATCTATACAGTCACAGCCAGAAGATGTCAGGGAATCAATTCATATAACGTGCCAGCTTAATGAAATCTGCATACAAAATTTATGAACGCAGCAATATTCTTTTTTATCACAAGTTATTAATGGTCAATTTAATTAATACCTACAGCTGGAGTGCTTTGGTTCTGTATGATATTTTAATCATCTTTAGCCACGTATTTAAATGAATTTCATTTCATATCCATCAGCTCTTTAGAGATAAGAAAGCCTTTACATTAGCATACAGATATTCAAGGTAGTTACTAAGTTTGTCTTTATGCTGTTATTGATTTCTTTAAAATTTACTACCGCAAGAACAGAACTACAATTCCACTACAATAGCATTTGTTTTAGTGCCTGAAAAATAATAGAAAGGGTTTAGTTTTTTTTTTTAAAGAGAGATCTTACATACATAGTCATTCTAAAGCTTCTTTATGGTTACCTTTCTAAATTATAGTTCTCCATTTTAAGCCAAAATCTACTATCCTTCAAAGAATACACAGCTGGAAATCTGACATTCACATAAGTAAAAAAAATAAAAACAAAGTGATACAAACAGCAATGTACTTAAGATGAAATGAAATTTTCTAATGATCCCTTATTTGCTTCAGAGCAATGTACCTTGTAACAGGCCTTTAAAAAAATCATTAGGAAGATATTTTTATAAAAGAAAGAAGAAATAAGATCATCCAAGGAGGAAAAGTAGTGCTAGAATATGTGGAGAGATCTCTTTATGCTTGGATAAAGAAGAAGTGTCAGAGGTCAGAGGAAGGTAATACACTGCTTGAGAATGAGGCCATGTCTACATTTACTGGTAGGTCAGCATTGCTGCGAATGATGAAGCAGTGTCAATTTAGTGGGTCTGGTGAAGACCCGCTAAGTCAATGGCAGAGCGCTCTCATTTTAACTTCAGTTCTCCAGCTCCCCAAGAGGAGTAAGGTAAGTCAGCGGAAGACTATCTCCCATTGACACAGCACAGTGTCGACATCACAGTACGTTAACCTAGCTATGTTGACTTCATTTATGATATGCACGTAAGTGAAGTAGTGTTACTTATGTTGACTTACCATGCTAATGCAGACCAGCCTTCTTCTACAGGGAGAAAGTATCTTTTTTCAAAGGAACACATTGTTATTCAATGGAATTGACCCCAGAAGGCCAGATCTTCCCTACAGGACAGGAGAGATGTTAAGGCTCCTGGACGGTAGATGTGGTACAAATGTGGACTGGCTTAAATCAAAGCAATTTAAATAACCAATTTTAATTATGATTTATATTCAAAAGCAGGAAACCTTTATTAAAATTGTTGATTTTAACCATGTTTAGCCATTTGCACTATTTTATTTTCCTAAAGAACAGTTGAGTCTCATTGGTTCGTTACCACTGAAACATGTTGATTTCCAAGAAAAAAAGCTTGTACATTTTATTACTTTATCATGAATGATGCATTCCTTATTTACTATATGAATTTTGTGTCAATCTCAATTCGGATGGAAATTCAAATTGAACTAAAAATGCTCAAAGCCAGCATTTTTTTATTATTAAATGAAATGACCTTAAATATGCTGGAGACATAAGAAAAAATGTTTATCAGAACCTGTGTTGCATTTAAAATTGACTGATAAACAAAGGAAGCATTTTCCGTAGTTAAATTAATTGAATTGACTATTTCTGTTCACTGTGTCCCTCAAGATTTTATAACTAACAGATCTTGTCCTCTCAAACCTGGCTTTAGAAAAGGAACATAAGCTTTCCCACATTTTCTACCCCAAATTGATTTTAAACTTTGAATGAACTAGTCATTTAACTGAACTAGTTGAATAAACTCAAATGAAAAAATATTCTCCCTGTGTCTGCAGAAGACGGTATTGCTGTCAAAAGCTGGTTTAGCCCTTCAACAGAGTTTGGTTCCAGGTGCTTAGCCAGCAATTTTCATCAGTTCAGTGGAAGACTTTCTTTAAAACGAATGACATCAAATACGTACTACTAAATACTATTTTTTCTATTTAATTTAAATGGTTTTAATATATTATAATAAGGTTAGGCCTTAACATAAGTTGTCAATTTCAAATTTTTAAATAGATTAATATTTTTAAAATAAATCTGTGTTTAATTTAAATTTAAAAATCTTCTTTTTAACATCTATTTTTATCCATCCAGTGCAGAATAAGTGGCTGTAACAACCAACATTATAGTAACCAAAACCATGTGCCTCTTCTTTCATCGTAAAGACCAAGCCTAACCTTTTATTCATTGTGCCAATTTAATTCATGTAAAACCAAGGGGAGAAAGAACAGAATGAGTCAGAATAAGTACAGCAGAGGCCACTCAGTAGGGTACTTGGACACACCTGGCCTCCTTTGGTGTGGAGTCTGCAGGAAATGCATGGGCATGCCCACATGGAAAAACTGAGTCACTCTGTGTCCCCCAAAGGATGCAAGTATAAATCTAAACAGCATGTATATTTTTTCTGTATTACCACTCAGTTTGAATTAAGTATAAATCTTTACTCCCCTGGAGTCTGCAAAACTGCTCTTATAACTATAATGGCTCACAAAGCTGTTTCTGTTCCAGTATATGTTATGAATAAGGGCAATCATGATTCATTAAAATTCATTTTAAGTCGGTTCAATCTGCCTCAATTTTCCCCTTCTCATCAAGCAGGATAACATATGCACAAACTATTGGGCTAAGATAGCAAACTAACCTGAGAATGGAATCAGACAAATCAAATTACAAGAAAGTATGCATAATAATGCTGCTAAGTCTCAACAATGCAACATACAAACAATGTTGGTGTCATTGAATATCTATATTACATTCTAATCCAGAGATATTTTAAGTCACAATTACGAAGGCAGTGGATGATCATATAAGCAGGGCTACTCTTGAGGCACTTGGTAAGAAAAAAGTTGATCTTAAAAGAGGAATGGTCCTTCCTCACTCAAATATTAGTAAAGATCTTAGAAAAATGTGTGAGACAAAGTTTGTACACTTGAAACATTTAGCATTAACAAAGGCAAAGGCCATCCACTGTAATATATATATCATGGCCAATGATCTAGAGGCCTTTACAAAAAATAAACTCCTCTCCAATTTTCATACTTTAAAATTAGTTCTAAATGCTAACATTCATGAAGAAGATGATGTAAAATCTTTGAGGGAGTCTAGTCTCCTGTAAATGCATGTACATCACTCCTCCAATGTTTGCGAGTGACATGCTTCTGATCAGAGATAGAAATATGCACTTCAGTCTCAGTTTTCCATCTTGTCAGTTTACAACGCAATCTAGCATGTCACATGACAAATATTTACGTAATGTCTGTCCCAGTCCTGGAAAGCCTTACTTATAATAGTCTTTATTCATGCAAGCTGGCCCATTAAATCATTGGGGTACTTGCATTAAGAACTATTCAGGGGGGTAAGGATGTGCCAAACAAGTCCTTGGTTTTTCTGTATTTATTCTTTCCTTTGTTGTTTGTGATTTTTTTAAGAGAATAAATAGAAAAAAGATTTTAAAAGTAGAATAAGAAATTACAGGATGGGATTTTCAAAACTGCCAAAGTGATATAGAGGTGACAGTCCCATTATTAGTCAACCACAGATTCTAAAACATGCATTACAGACCCAAGCAACCCTGTTCTGGGGCTGTTTATAATGTATAATTTCACTATCTTAATTGTTTCCACTTGAATACAAGGACTGACCCTCCAGCCACTCCTCATGTGCAACTCCGACCAACATCAGTGGGAGTTCTGAGAGCAGAGCATCTGCAGCTTCAGGCTCATGGATTGCACCATATTAACAAACAGACTCACCAGGTCTATACTTTATAGATAAAAAGTATTATTATAGTAGCCCATTCTAATTGTCAAGCAAGATTGACTTTAAAATCACACTCATTTTTGAGATACAAAAACCAAAAACCCCAAAACAACAAACTGTATTATTTACATAGACATGCATGCTTTGCTGGATTGGAGCCTGTAAGCATGTGCCTAACTTTGAGCACACGAGCAGACCTACTGACTTCAGGTTTAAGTGCCTTACTGGATCTTGGCCATAGTCATTCTGCTGATTTTTTTTTAAATTAATTAGGATTTTTAGTTTTGTTTCCAGACTTTGACCTTCTGGAACAAACATTTTCTTTCAGGTCTTAGATCTCAGAGAGTGAGATCCCAGCTTCCCTGATGCCTTCTGAGTTTTATCATGGACTTCAGTGGAGCTAGGATTTCATTCAGAGAATATAGTGATTTCATATTATTCTTGATATAACCCTATGATATAACCAGTGTTGTCTGTTGGAATTCTGCCATTAAATTAAGTAGATTGTGAACACATGATGAACATAGGTGCTCAGATACTATGGTGCAGGACACCATTACAAAAAGATAAGTAAATGCAAACATTGATCTAGGAACAATTCTGAAGCCTACTTTGTTACATGATCTGACCTTCTGAAATATTTTTTCCACTATGAGTGTCATTAATTTAAATTACACTGTTAATTGTTCTTTGTAGTGCACTAAATATGTGCATCTACCCACCTGTATCATCAAGGGACTAGCACTGACAAGGAGAGTCAAACTCCAGCCCACACACAAATAATAGCTTTCCATTAGTTTTCCCATTTCACCTGAATAATTCCTGATAATCATGAATAATGATGTTATTTGACATTCTAATAATATCATGCTATGCAACTTCAATCCATCAGTCACTGTCAGAAAGGTCAAATATTTGTATTCCATTACATTATCCAGAGTTCATTAAACAGTTAAATGACATTATACAGTTTAATTATACTTCCAAATGAAACTAGCACATATCATTTAGATTCTAGGATCTAAGCGCATGTGTCACCATTATAAAGAAAGATCAAAGTTTTGGATATACTGTGGAAAAGATATACTACAAATAATAGCTTTTTATCTGGCTGAAATCCTGAGTTTATTTGGTATAGGTACTTCAAAAACAACATATGTTCTTCAATTTCCCAGTAAGTTTATGTCTATGTCAGCGTAAATGACTAATAGGGATTCAAATATATAACACCGGTATTCAGAGTGGAGACCATCAATTCTGGGATCACCACATTTTTCTTTTGGGAGAAATTGCTTATTGACTAACAGCATCTGTAGGCAAGACATCGTCTCTCCAGTTTGCATTTGAATCAGTGGCATGTGATAGAAAAAGAAAGAAAAGAAGAAAACCTTTCCTGCCAGTGATATTTTGTTCTACAGAATGGAGGCAATTGAAAGCACATTTTGACACAAACAATTCGGTCAGTTACCCACTGTGCTGACTGAAACCATCATAAAACACAAGCATGAAGCGTGTTCTCTGAGAATGTAAAGAGCATCACTTTATTAACTCTATATATTCAAAAACATTAGACCGATGCCAAGTTATCTCAGTAAATATTTAGCAACAAATACTTAGCAAGTAAACAGCACTTCTTGCTTAGCATAAATCCAGCACCCTCATATCAAAACCATTTTCTTCTGGAAGAAAAAAATGGAAGATATGATACAGTCATTAAGTAGCCATCAGAAGCAACATATTGATTTAAGGAGCCTTGCAAAGAAATCACAGCATCAGTGATTGCACTCAGCCACAAATGTCTAAATGAGAAGGTGCATTAGAGAGAGAAACAAGGAGAATTAATACAAAGAAAGGGGGTTAATGTCTGCACAAGGGTAAATGAGAACAAAAAAACTTAATAAAGCAATGAATTTCAGCATCCTACAAGTGGCTTATTAAAAGTATGTTTTTTCTTTTAGTTGCAAATTGGCCACTTGCCCAGCCAGTCTGAATCTGGAGACATGTCAGATATACCCAACCTCTCTTTTTTGATCAGATATTTTCTTCAATTCACTGGATTATTTCATGTCTGAAGAAGTAGTGAGGACTTCCAGTTAGCAGAGAACTAAGAGAGTTCTTTGGTTCTAAATCTAGCATGAATCACATATTTTCAGCAGATCACCTGACCTGCTGTTCAATGCAACTCAAGCCCCGAGTTAGGTGTCTGGGCTCCTCATGCATCATAAGGGGAAAGTTAGGCACCTCAGGAAAGCATCATCAGAAGCCAGCAAGCTAAGCGGGGAGCTGTCTCAGCTAGCCAGGACTGAAATGCAGAGGAAAGGCTTATGGCCCAGCTGCATGACAATACTTTGGTAATGCTATTCATCTGGGCCTTCTGTGCCCAACTGAGTGGCCAGAAGGAGGCAACTATCTTCACTCCGGATTCTCAGCTGTGACTGCTCTCCTAGAGCTGGTGCCTAAGCCAGGGCAACTCCTTTGCATGAAAAAAACACAAAGATACCCACACCCATTTATGCCCCATAGTCCTGAGATGTGAGATACCTGTTCTCAAATATCTGCTCTGCCTGACTGAGAGCAGGGACTTGCACCCACATTCCAGGTGAGGGCCTTGACCACCAGGCAAGGGGGTGTCCGAGATCAGGCTCTCAATCTCTTCTGTTGAAGCTGTTGCACTGTGTATAAATAAATATTCATTGGGTCAGAGAGGGGGACAGTGAGAGTGTGATTCTTTAGCTAGGCGGTCAGTACACTCACTGGGATGTGAGAGAATTAAATTCAAGCCTTTGTTCCAATGGCTAATCAGGGAGAGTGGGGAGTCAAACCTGGGTCTTCTAGTGATAGACTCAATGGGTATGTCTAGACCTCAGTTAAACATCTGTGGCTGGCCGATGGGGCTCAGGATGAAGGGCCGCAAAATTGCGATGTGGGCGTCTGGGGTTGGGCTGCAGCATGGGGTCCCAGAGCTTGGGGTCCAGCCCAAGCCTGAAAGTCTACACTGCAATTTTAGGGCACTGTAGCTTGAGCCCCACGAGCCTGAGTCAGCTGACATTGGCCAGCCACAGGTGTTTAGTGGACATGTACTTACCCAATGAGCTCAATCTATTTAGCTTAATAAAAAGAAGGGATGACTTGATTATCGTCTGTAAGTATCTACATAGGGAACAAATATTTAACAATGGGCTCTTCAATCTAGCAGACAAAGGTATAACATGATCCAATAGCTGGAAATTAAAGTTAGACAAATTCAGACTAGAAATAAGGAGCAACATTTTAATACTGAGAGTAGTTAATCATTGGAACAATTTACCAAGGTTTGTAGTGGATTCTCCATCAATGACGATGTTAAAATCATAATGGGATGCTTTTCTAAAAGGTCTGTTCCAGGAATTATTTTGGGGAACTTCTCTGACCTGTGTTTTACATAAGGTCAGACTAGATGATCACAATGATCCCTTCTGGCCTTGGGATCTATGCAAAGTCTCCCACACCCCAGACAAGTGCAATACCCATTGAGCTGTTGGATACAATGGGACTAGACAGCCCCTCACCACACACCCCAAAAAAGGACCTGACCTTGGCCCGGATGTTTTTTCTGTGGGTTAGGCATGCCCTGAGCACAGCTACTGGATTGGGTCCTGTAAGTAAGATAGATGGAGTAACGTATACTTTAGGAATCCCGCCAGGACATAGGCATGAGCAATGACTTGGAAGAGCTCCGTTGGCTGTAGGACAGTGCTAGAACTCATGCAGCTGCTGGTATGCCCAATAGCAGAAACTTAGGTGGCTAAGAGATTTAGGTGCCCAGAGGGATAGGCACAGCTGAGCGGTGATTTTGTGGATGTGACGGATGCCTAAATGTTGGTTTTAGGCATCTAAAGAGGTAATTAGGCATCTAATCTCTTTGTGAATCTAGCTCTTAGAAGCTTAAGTCCCACTGACTTTCAATGAAGCGTAAGGTACATCTACACTGCAGCCCGGAGCTTGCTTCCCAGCAAGAGTAGACAGAAATGCACTAGCTATGCTCAAGCTAGCATGCTAAATATAGCAGCATTGCCAGGGGCAACACAGGTGGCAGCTTGGGCTAGCCAACTGAGTACAAACCTGGGCGGACACACTGGCCAAACCACTGCCTCTGCTACCCCCACCTACACCGCTGGTTTAGCACGCTAGCTCAAGTGCAGCTAGAATGGGTCTTTCTAGTCTCATGGGAAAGCACACTCCCAGCTGCTAGGTAGATGTACCCTTAGGCCTCTACATCAGTTAGGCACTGCAACACTGCACAGACCAATGCCTAAATACATTTAAAAATCAGAGACACGGTGGGAGAGGAAATATCCTTTATTGGACCAACTTCTCTTGGAAAAAGAGACAAGCTTTGAGCCACACAGAGCTCTTCTTCAGGTCTGGGAAAGGTACTCTGAGCATCACACCTAAATGCGGGATGAAACAGATTGTTTAGCATAAGTAGTTAACACATATTCTGAGTAACCATTCAAGGTAGAGTGGCCCATTAACACCCCTACAGTAATAGGACAAAAATGGGGGGAGGGGGCTTAATGGGTTATAGTTTGTTGTAATAAGCCATGGATCCAGTGTCTCTGTTCAGTCCTTGATTTTTAGTGTCCATCAGAGTTATGAATTTAAGCTCCCAGGGTCATCTTTTGAAGAGTTGTGCAAGTTTCCTTTGAGAATGAGAACTTATAGGTCAGATACAGAGTGATCACTGTGGGGCGATAGGGTGTTTTTGTCTTTTATCATATTCTGGTGTGAGTTCATTTAAGAGAGAAGTGATTGTCTAGTTTCACCCACATAGGGCTGGTCTACATTACTGCTTAAGTTGATGTAACTTACATCTCTTGGGGGGCTGTCTTTTTCACACCCCAGAGTGATGCAAGTTATATCGACCTAAGCACTGTCCACACTGGTGCTCTATTGGTGGGAGACACTCTCCTGATGGCATAACTTCCACCTCTCCCAGAGAAGTCATATAACATCTTCGCCAGACGCACTATAGTGTCATAGCTGCATCGGTGCAGCTGTGCCAATGTAGCAATGTAGTGTATACTTGCCACAGTTGTTAGCGTGGCATTTAGTGCACTGGATGAGGTACAGTACATATTGTGATAAGCATGTGCAAAATCCACAGATCTTGAAAGGTGTATTGATCATTGTAGTATTGGAGATACGTCTACAGATTTTGCATTTGTTGTTGTGGCAGGGTCTGGTGTGGCTTTGGGTTGGCATGTCCTGGTCAGTGGGGAACTTGCATCTGATGATGAGCTTGAAGAGGCTGGGGCGTTGTTCGAAGGCCAGAAGTGGGAGTTCAGAAAAGATTTCCTTCAGCATGGGGTACCTACTGAGGTTATAGCTAAGGTTATAGCTGTTTGAAGATACGCCATATGTGTTCCTGTGAAGGTTAGCAGGTAACAACTAAAGGTGCGTGATAGGAGGGAGGTTTATATAACTGTATTGAAGCAGATTCTCTTGAGATATTTGGGTGGCCCATTCCACGATGTTATCTTCTTCTCTGATAGATTGTCCTTGTTTGGTGAAGGCACTTGTAAGTGTTTTAAGATGAATATAGCAGACTTTCTCCTTGAAACATATTCTGTGGTTTCTGACTATCTGGCTGTAATTAATAGATTTCTTGGTATGTTTGGGGTGGTTACTGGATCTATGAAGGTAGGTTTAATGATCCATGCATCTCTTGTATATAGTTGTCTGTAGGGTTCCACTGTTGAAGCGGATTGTGATGTCCAGAAAGTTGATGTTAGTATGGGAGTATTTCAGAGAGTTTTTAATGGATGGGTGGTAGTTGCTGAAGTTATGGTGGAAATTATGAGAGAGTTTAAGCCATCTGTCAAGAACACGAAAATATCATCGATGTATCTTGGGTAAACCATTGGTTTGGGGGTGCACTTGTCCAGAAATTCTTCTTCATGGGCCACCTTGAAGCTGGGGTTCTGGGGAGCCATCCTAGTACCCAGGACTGTTCGCATGGTTCAGAGAAGCAGTTTGGCAACGTGTTTGGGGTGGATATCTGAGGGTTTCCCAATCTGTTCCATCTTTTATTTAGCTGTGATGCTCTGAGTACCTTTCCCAGACCTGAAGAACAGCTCTGCATGGCTTGAAAGCTCGTCTCTCTCCGTCAAACAGAAATTGAGCCAATAAAAGATATTACCTCATCCAACTTGTCTCTCTAATATTCTGGGATCAATATGGCTACAACTACACTGCATTTTAAAATCTGGGCCTTTTTGCTGCCAAACAGACATAAAACATTTTAAAAATAATTGCCATTCTGCTAAGCCATACTTCCTTGTTTGTTTTATGATGTATGGAAAAGACATTACTTTCATTCAGATTCTGTTTAAAACTCATCTTTCAACAGCACTAAATCTCTCATGGCTGCCACAATGTATTGTTCACTTCCCAACTCCTTATGATAACACCCATTCAGATTTTCTAACCCTATCAAATAGCATTTGACTGTTCAGATAAAAGACTTTTTCCAATTTACATAAACTAATTTTTGTCTTATTCTTTGAGCTTCAATCAGCTATAATTTACTGACATTGATAGTAAAACTAAAAATCCCATTTCTGAACTTCAATCATTTTTGGCATTTTCTAAAGGAAAATCAGGGAGTAATGTCACGGGGAAAGGAAAAGTCAGTTCCTCTCAACCAATGCCAGAATTGTTACCACCTGAACCAGTGTGTGTTTTACAATAGTTAAAAAGCAGGAGAATGGGAATCAGAACTCCTGGGGGTTATTCCCTGAATTACTGTGGAATCTCTCTAGTTTACTTCATTTATAAAATTCTCAGTAAGCCCTGGTCTTCACTGAGGGTGGGGGTGGGGAAATCAATCCAAGTTACGCAACTTCAGCTACGGGAATAACATTGCTGAAGTGGACGTACTTAGATCGACTTACTGTGGTGTCTTCACCGCGGTGAGCCAACTACTGCTGCTCCCCCATCAACTCTGCCTGCGTCTCTCTTGGTGGTGGAGTATAGGAGAGCACTCGGGGTTGATTTATCACGTCTAGACATGATAAATTGACCCCCGCTGCATTGATCGCTGCCCGCTGATCTGGTGGGTAGTGAAGACATACCCTTAGTGTCCAAATCATGTGCTCTGGGTGTCCATTATATAAAATTATATGATCTATGATTTATAAACTGCTTATCTCCCCTCAAAGAATAAGCAAATTACCTTCTGCAAAAATCATCCCCACACTCTAGTAAACATAATACTAAACCCTTTGTGACTTTGGGTATGTCCATACATCAACTTGAATATTTCTCCATTGGAGGGATCATTATTTACCTAACTCCCACCCCAATGTGTTGTGTGGCTTATTGTTGATTACTGGGAAGGGTTTCCTGATCTGATTCAACTAGGACCAGGGAGTCTGAATCAGCTGTCAACTGGCAAGTGAGAGCTCTGTGTAAGCTCGAAAGCTTGTCTCTCTCACCAACAGAAGTTGGTCCAATAAAAAACATTGTCTCACCCACCTTGCCTCTCCAAATATGATGCCAGACAGACACTCAAAATCCAGATTTTTATTTCTTGCTGCCAAAGCAGAAGCATTGGGGTATGGCCTGAGACACGGTGCTCAGTTCATTTTGGCTCTGTGCAGACAGTTGTGTCAAGGGCACAGCTGGCTCTCAGTCTGGTCAGTAGCAACCCAGTAAGCTCAGCTGGGCCCAGCAAGACCCATCCAAATGGTTGCATTTCCTGATTGGGCAGAGGAGCCAGCAGCCTACTACTTCAGGAGCTCAGTGCATACCACCCCTGCAGCTGCGCTTACCCTGCTCGCACTACCGCTTCCTGCTCCAGTCCTTCTCCTGCCTTGCTCTAAGACCTGCTTTGTTCTGGATTTTGATTCCTGGTTCTGACTCCTGGCTACAACCCTGACTACAACTCTGGATTACCCTTTGCCTTAGACTTTACTTCTGACTCCCAGCTCTAACTGTTGACAGTCTCTGACTATGACTCCGGCGTATCCTTCATTTCTGACTGGTTCCGACCTTCTGCTTCTCCCTTGGACCAGTGCCTGAACCCTGTATCTTCACCTGCCATCACTCAAACTCCAGCCAGAACCACCAGCCAAGATCCTGCTCCACCCATTAGGCGGGCTGCCCGTGTCTTGGCAGCTTACAAATTGAAGAACTCACTCACTCACTTTAGGTGACATACTAGATTGCAAATCTATTCCAAACATGAGGAACAAGGGTGAACATTATGTTGAGGACCCTATTTGTGATGCAGTTGTTCTAAATCTTACCTCTGTTCCATAAGCTTGTATGAAGAGGCAGCAAGAAGAGTCTCTATGAAAGCCCATAGTGAATGGATACGCAAGTAGTTTAGCTAGAAACATTGTTTAAGAAAGGTAATTTTCAAAGGAACACAGGAGAGATAGGCACTCAAGCTTCCCTTGGTGCTGGTGAAAATCTCCCCGGAAATGTAGCGTGTGTTAAGGGCTGTTATTAATTCTTGTTTGTATGTGCATATGAAATACAGTGACTTACAGATAGCAGATGCTCTACACTTCTGAATTGTGCCTTTTAAAATTGCGGAGACCTTCTAAACTGGTAGAATTTTCAAAGTGCATCTACTGTACTGATGTGTGGTTCCTAGCTCTTTGAAGGTGCTCTCAGCACAATGTAAAAGTTTAGGGTTTTAGAGCAACAGCCATGGTTTTGAATCTGTGAATCTTTCTGCAGAAGGTAGCCGCACATGCTGCCACATCGACAATATTGATAAGTTCTGATATCACTAATTACAGGGTTTGCTTTTTTTATTTTAAATGTAGACTGCACAAAATTCAGTCATGACCTGAATGTACAAGAGGATTTCAGGAATTAAAATTAAGCCTCAATGAGAGAGAGAGAGACAGAGTAGTAAAAATAAAACAAGGCCAACATTTTCAAACGGAAGCCAAAACCGGAAGTCACTTCAATCTGCCATAAGATCAAACATGCCTCTAAAAAGACAAGAGTGGCAATTCGTAAAACCTTGTTAATCTGACTTTAGACAGATATGGGTATCTCAGTATTTACAGCACTTCCATCAGCTCCCTTCAGTTGATATAGGGTATAGTTACCTAGTTATTCAAGCTAAGAAGAAAAATTTTAAGGGTTGCTACTTTATTTCACACGTTTTTATTGTATTCTTAAATTATAATTAATTCCCAAAAGGCCTTTTTATTATCAAGAAAACAGGCCTGTCATGAAATGTAATTAGCAAGTCATGAAGGTCTTTACTACCCAGAAATTCAGAATTCTGTGTTCTTGACAGTACAGCATTCACAGAGCTCAGCAGCTCATGTGTCAAGAAACAAAGATTAGATTCTGGAATTAAAGCTATTATGGATTTCCTACATGAAGCTGGCTTTGCTGCCTCTTGTTGCACTCCCACGTATCATAGAACATGAAGACTTAGGGTGCAATTGGCTCTATTGAAGTCAATATTACAACTTAGTTGACTTCAAGTGAGGTCAGGGTAGCCTTGGTTTCTTCCTGTGCAGCAATATTGAAGATGGACTACTATGATTGTATGTTAATGTAAAACTGTTAGTAACGTGACTTTGCAAAGCTGGGCGGGCAACCTTCTAAAAAGCATGGGATAAGATATTTGCTGCAGACAAGAAAACAAACTAACTTGGAGCTTTCTTCCAGACTTTTCCATGTTACAGCTCATGTGCCTGACAATCCACAGTAGCAATTCCAGCTACGTCTATGCATAGACTGACTGTGGATAAAAGGAAGAGGATGCATCTTCCATGTGCTCACAGTACTTCAGCACTTAGGGCATATGAGTGTAAGCTCTCATGATGAACACATTCATACACAGTCTTCTAGTATTTCTGCCCCATATGAAAAACTGAGCATCTGCCAAGGAACTAGTTGATGTTGTGCAGTTACAGCTGGTTGCTATTATTCCCAAGAGAAATGTGCAACCTCTGTTTTATATGCTGTGGGTAAAATTCACCTCTCAGTTACATCAGTGCAACTCCATTCACCATCATCAAGTACACAACAATGCCAAATATCATACAGGAAAAGCTTTAAGAATCAGGAAGTATTATCTATCTATGCCATTTCTAATGCACCAACTCTCTTATGTATTTTGTTCACAGAGATGCTGCTATTCTGCTGTCCCAAGTTTAAATGCTTTTGTTTTGGATCTCCCCCACCCCCGGCCCTGCTCCTTGTTTTTCAAACTTTAGTAGTCCAGACAGTATTTTGCATCATGTCAGGAAAAGGGCTGGGACTGGGTTCCTGTCTTATCTACTCCACAGATGGGTCCCACTCCAAAGGTCAATAAAACCTTGTTCTGAAGAGTTTGGGATTGAGAGTGATCATGTTGCAGTAGGATGGTGATCCCCCAGTTTGGAGAGGGCCGGGAAGGGGAAAGGAGAGGGGCATAGAGAGGGGATGTCCAAGGCAACTAGGACATGCACATTTAAGTGCTTTAAACTCTCATCTTCATTTCAGGAAAATATAATCATGTGATTACAATGCTGTATAAGAACTAGAAACAACAATATAAGTCCTATGGGGATTGTACATGGCTTGCTTTTCTGAGATGCACATGGTCATGGGGTTCGCTCCACTCACCACTGTGGCACCTACTTGTGCCTCATCTGGTAATTAGCTCACCATGGGTTTGATGTCAACTCTTGCTGTTTCCCAGCCCCTTGTCCCAATTTCTCATGCTCCACAAACCGCAGCGCTTCCTCTTTGGGGCTTCACCCTCTTGCCAAGTCACTATAGTTTTCCCCATTCCGGGATATCAAAGTCTCTTTAAACAAGTCACCTCATCTTTTAAGTCCACTTCCCTGTCCATTCCATGCACCCCTCATAGCTGGTAGGGGAACCCAGACCTGCCCTCTAACCTGGGTTCCAGCTTAGGGACCCTACAATCAGTACCTAAGGTCCATGCAGCCTCACGCTTGCTGTTTTCCCTAGGCCTCTTCCAACTCCTTTCAACACTGAGAATGATTGGACACACTGTCTTCCAGCAGCCCCCTTCTACTCTTCTGTCCCTGGCTTTATACAAAGCCCAGCCTCTTCCTGCCAAGCTGTGCATCAGACTCAGCTAGATCCGTATATCCAGCTTACACTTCACCCAGGTTCAGCCCTTCCTATCAAGTAGCCCTTTCCAAGCCATTTTAACCCCATTCAGGGTGGTGTCGGGTGAACACCCCATCACACACACCATCAAGGTGTGGATTTTGATTTTTTGTTTAGGGTTTATTTTTATTTATCATCAGGGCACAAATTAGCCAAGAAAAAGAAAATGTACACACAATTGTGTGCGCCTAACTTCGAAAACCCCTTAATCTTTGGCTAAGGATGTCAAAAAGGCTGTTTATCTGACTGCAAAGTTCCTACCTAAACGATGAAAGGGAGGTGCCATCACTCCCAAAACTCTATGTTGGATTAACTTCAAAAATCAAAACAGTTTCCAGAGCTGCAGAGTTCGCTTTTGGCTCTGGTGACTATGAATAGCATGCCACAGATGGTGAAGAGAGGTGTAGTGTTACAATTAGATCTTTCCATGGATAGTCTGCCCAGAATGAGGTAAAAATAGTGTATTTGCCTTTTATTACCTTATTATTTAGTAAAGAAAAGAAGAACTTTCAAAATATCTATTATCCTATAGGACTATAAAAAAATTTTTTTATCTATACTAAGTTAAAAAAAAATTTTTTCCTAAGGATTCTACTTTCCCCATTTCATGCAAAGAGACCAGACCTAACAGCTCCCAGCAATTTTTCTATTAAAAATAAATTTTAAAAACAAGTTTTGCCCTATTCTATAATTCTACATTTTTCATTAATACATGGTATCACTTGAACAGCAATAAAATAGTCAACAGATGTTAATTTGATGCCTTCATTTGGAAATATGTTCATACTTTCTTCAGGGACAGTGCTCATAAATTAATGTAATTTGAAACCATCAATACAGAACATTATAATTCAGCAAGATTATTAAAGATGTGTTGACTCTATTCCAATAAATCTCTCTCAATCTGCTTTGAAGATCTCAGATATTTGTGTCACAGTATAGAGCTGCTTTTCTTCTTCAAAGTACACTAAAAAATCAAATATTCTCCCTTACTCTCCCCTCGGTTCATATTCTGCTTTCTGTAAGATATAACACTGAATTAACAATTTAAGAAGATTCAAACCCACACCCTGCCCTCCCCAAGAAAAGTATTTGCTTACCTCTACGAATCTCTGATCTCAGAGATGCTGATCTCTCTCCCAGCTCCATATTTCTACTTGTATTTTTTTCCCCTCCGGTGAAATGTTTTAAAATGAATTTTAGAACAAAAAAGTTGCCTACTCCTAAATCTCTGATTCTCAAACTGAAAATAAATTCCAGTCAACACATGCTAAAGGGTCTGGTATCTCATCACCAGCCTTCCACCCTAGGGGGACAGGGTGAACTATTTCACAGCCGGCCAGCCCCATTGCCTGATCCAGCAAAGGGAATGATACTAGCTAGCACAGATGGCTTTTCCCTTACATGAGGCCCAACGTTGTTCCTATTGAAGCTAATGAAAGTGCTCCTATTTTAACTAGAAATAATTTTAATGGGAACTGGGCATCCAAATCTCTGAAATGGCTTTGAAAATCTCAGCTATGAAACCTACAGGATTGAAAGCCTTCAGATCCACCTTTAAGCAAGCAAAAGAATTAAAAACAATGAAATTTAGGAGGAAAAACCCCATAAACTTGAACAATATTATCCCTCACCCTGAAGGATCAATGTAACAAATAATTGTGTGTGCAGCAAAATTAAAATAAAGAGCTTGTCAAATATGCCAAGCTATCCTTTGACAGAAACGAACAGGAGACAAAAAGTTGAATGTAAGATACTAAATCAAAACACAAATATTCAGACTGTGACACTTCATCAGGGTACCCAGGACTGTGAGACCCCTCACTATGACCTCTCCTTAGCATGAGGGAGCCTCGTCTGTGCCTGCCGGGGTCAGCTTCCCGACTCCACCCTCCATGAGCCACACAAGCACTGCCTTCTGGGCTTCGCAGGCCCCAGTGTTACTCTACAAGTTAGCAATTGGCACCTTACAGCCCTCGAGCATCTCCCTGGGGTATCCAGCCCCTGGTCCTCTGGGCACTCTCAGTATTCACAGGTTTGCTGCTTCCAAAAAAGCAACACACCCGAGATTACCAGTTCAACCTCTCATCACCACTCTATTTAACACACAGCACTTAGATAAATTTATAGTGAAAGTAAGTACAAGTTTATTTAACAAAGCACAGAGATTCAAGTAATAGCAAGCAGAAATATTTGAAATAAATGATCACAGTTAAAAAAATCATAACACCCATTCAAGATCCTAGACTTTAACTAGTTACTCAGGTCTTCCAGAGTAATAACAACTCAAAATCTTTTCAATGTTTTGCAACCAGGTTTGGCTGTGACCCTCCTTTCATGAGACTAGTATGCGTTCAGTATTTCCCCTAGGTAAAGAATTCCATGGGTTTCCTTGTATCTTACAGCATCCCAGAACAATCATGTGTCGTTATTCATAACCAGGACATCCCCCTGCTTATTTCATCCTGTAAATTTCATCTCTTGTAGATTTCAGTATTTTTCATTCAACCCTGTCTCAGTATGCAATTAGGTGTAAACTGTGAGGAACACAAATCACAAATAACCAGCTCGGGAGATAGGTGTCTGTTACCTCCTGCCTGAAAGGAACATGTCCAAGGTATGTCAACTCCTGGTGACCTACCTTAATTCCAAGACCTTAAGAACATAATTTTCAGTGTAGATACTAGGGCTGTCAATTAACAGCAATTAACTCACGCAGTTAACTCAAAAAATTAATCATGATTAATCGTAGTATTAAACAATAGAATACCAATTGAAATGTATTAAATATTTTTGCATGTTTTTCTACATATATTGATTTCAATCACACCAGAATACAAAGTGTACAGTGCTCACTTTATATTATTTTTTATTACAAATTCTTGCACTCTAAAAATGATAAACAGAAGAAATAGTGTTTTTCAATTCACCTCATATAAGTACGGTAGTGCAATCTCTTTATCATGAAAGTGCAACTTACAAATACATTCAAAAATAAAACAATGTAAAACTTTAGAGCCTACAAGTCCACTCAGTTCTACTTGTTCAGTCAATCGATAAGAGAAACAAGTTTATTTACATTTACGGGAGATAATGCTGCTCACTTCTTAATTACAATGTCACCTGAAAGTGAGAACAGATATTTGCATGGCACTGTTGTAGCCAGCGTCACAAGATATTTACATGCCAGATGCACTAAAGGTCCATATGTTTCTTCATGCTTCGGCCATTGTTCCAGGGAACATGCTTCCATGTTGATGATGCTCATTAAAAAAAAATGCATTAATTAAATTTGTGACTCAACTCCTTGGGGGAGAATTGCATGTCTCCTGCTCTGATTTACCCGCATTCTGCCATATATTTCATGTTACAGGAGTTTTGGATGATGACCCAGCACGTGTTGTTCATTTTAAGGATACTTTCATTGCAAGTTTGACAAAATGCAAAGAAGATACCAATGTGAAATTTCTAAAGATAGCTACAGCACTTGACCCAAGATTTAAGAATCTAAAGCGCTGTCCAAAATCTGAGAGGGATGAGGTGTAGAGCATGCTTTCAGAAGTCTTAAAAGAGCAATACTCCAATATGGAAACTACAGAACCCAAACTACCAAAAAAATCAACCTTCTGCTAGTGGCATCTGACTCAGATGATGAAAATGAACATGCATTGGTTCGCACAACCAGAACCCATCATCAGCATGGACGCATGTCCTCTGGAACGGTGGCTGAAGCATCAAGGGACAGAAGAATCTTTAGCGCATCTGGTAAGTAAATATCTTGCAACACCGGCTACAACAGTGCCATGCAAATATCTGTTCTCACTTTCATGTGACATTGTAAACAAGAAACAGGCAGCATTATCTCCTGCAAATGTAAACAAACTTATTTGTCTGAGTGATTGGCTAAACAAGAAGTAAGACTGAGTGGACTTGTAGGCTCTAAAGTTTTACACTGCATTATTTTTGAATGCAGGGGGTTTTTGTACATAATTCTACATTTGTAAGTTCAACTTTCATGATGAAGAGTTTGCACTACAGTACGTGTAATGGGGGAATTGAAAATTTGTAATAAAAATAAATATAAAGTGAGCACTGTACACTTTGTATTCTGTGTCGTAACGGAAATCAATATATTTGAAAATGTAGAAAACATCCAAAAATATTTAAATAAATGGTATTCTATTATTGTTTAACAAAGCAATTAATCGTATTCATGTGATTAATTTTTTTAATCGCTTGACAGCCCTAGTAGATACATAACCCCTTAAATATTACCTGCGCATACATTTCTCAGTGATTACGATGACCATCATGCTACTGGCTCTTGGTAAAGACCTCACATGCCATGCTTTGGTGAACTATTATGTATACTTCTGATGAAAGGGATCTCTGTAAACCCTATGCACACTCAGTGCCTTCTTCCAGATGGCACTAAGAAATCCCTAGATCACATAGATGAAGTACACCATGATATTCTCCTGAAATCTGTACTGAGACTGAACACTTGAGATCGTCATGCTAAACAAGAAGGATTTATTCCCCTCACAACACTGCCGATTCAGAGTGGGAAGATTCTGAAGCTAACTTTGTATTCTGTGCTGGTGCTGCAAACAGACACCACAAGCACCTGAGATCTAAAAAGGTCGATATGTTTTGTATGCAAACTTCAACAGCTCAAAAGAAAAGGCAAAGCAGCCAGTTAACATGAGGGGGATACAGTTACTGCTGTTGACTTCCATGACATCGGAGAAGACAGGAAGACAATCCTCTAAAAACTTTTACTATTTAACAAGTTAAACCACAACAGCTTTCTGTGCCTTTAAACTAACTGTGGGAAAAACAGATTTAGTAGCACGTTGTTTTGTTTAACCCTAAAGCTTGTACAGACTCTGCACTTGATCTTTCAAGTCTGAGCTGTGTTCTACCAATGACTGGAGCTGGGGAGACAAAGGTGACTTTATCCTGGGGCAAGCCAGGGTGCTGGTTAATCCCCTGGCATGCTGAAAAGAAGCCTCAGGGCTGCTTTAAGTTGTGCTCTGGCCATGTCCTCTATCCGTCAGCAACGGCTATGCAGGGAGATAGTGGGTTTGTTATAGATCTGATGCAACTTTATGGAAGGGGGCTGAGGATCTCACTCTTGAATTTTAAAGAGTCAGTAAATTTGTTACTTCATTAAATGTAGCAACAATAGCATAACCTCCCTGTAACTGTCTTCAAGACGTGAGGCGGACATATATTCTCTTTAGGTGTACGTGCCCAGCACACCGGAGCCGGAGAACCTTACCTACCAGTACCAGAGGGTTAGCACTCATGCCCTGTCACCCTAGCTTCTCCCCTGGCCATATAAGGGTGGGGCCGCCCCATCCCCCTCCATTCCTTCACAGCAAACATCAGAAGTACAGAGTCCAGTGCAAAAAGGAAGGAGAGTGGGTTGTGGAATACATGTCTGCAAAGCATCTCAAAGAACAGTTACAAGTAGATAACCACTTTTTCTTCTTTGAGTAGATGCAGCCACGTATGCAACGTCCGTGACTCACAAGAAGTACTTGTAGGAGGTGAGGCTCAATCTATTTGATTGCCTTCCCGAAGTCTGCATCTGGATGCAGCAGTAATGGCAAAATGGTTTGTAAAAGCATGCACGGAAGACCCTGCAAATGTCCAATATAGGAACAGTATCAGAGGGGTGGCCGTGTTAGTCTGTATCCACAAAAACAATGAGGAGTCCGGTAGCACCTTAAAGACTAACAGATTTATTTGGGCATAAGCTTTCACGGGTAAAAAAAAACAAAACAAAAAAAACCCCTTCAGATGCATGGAGTGAAAATTAGAGATACAGGCATAAATATACTGACACATGAAGAGAAGGAAGAGAGTTACCTTACAAGTGGAGAACCAGTGTTGACAGGGCGAATTCAGTCAGGGTGGGTGTGGTCCACTCCCAATAATTGATGAGGAGGTGTGAATACCAAGAGAGGGAAAATTGTTTTTGTAGTGAGCCAGTCATTCCCAGTCCCTATTCAAGTCCAAACTAATGGTGTTAAATTTGCAAATGAATTGTAGCTCTTCAGTTTCTCTTTGAAGTCTTGTTGTTGAAGTCTGGCTACTTTTAAATCTGTTACAGAATGTCCAGGGAGATTGAAGTATTCAGTTTAGATGGCCAGCTTTGCGGTCTTGTCCCTCTCTCCAAGTACCGAATCAAACAAAAATAAAGTGATTGTTCCTTAAAGATACCAATCCATGTGGAAAAAATATGTACAGTCATCAAGTGGAGTAGAGGAGCCCAGACACACTTCAGGATGAGTAGAAAGCAAACTATGTTGACCTCATTGCCCTACACACAAATGAAAAAGCTTTCACTTGTTTCAAGGGTGAATAAACCCTGACCTGCCTTCTCACTAGACCATAAGTTCAGGTCTCTCATTCGCTTCTGTAGAAAAATATCTCACCTGTTCCCTCAACCTAAGATCAGGTTGAGCAAGTTTAAATTCTTATACATAAATTTTTCCTCTAATTTTCTAAAAACAGAGAGGTAAATAGACTTAAAAGGGAGCACAGTAACCACCCAGGTCACTACCTGGAATTCCTTATTTCTATTCCAGTCTCCCTTGGGGCTTCTTGATCCAAATACTGAGTTTGTAGCAAGCTGGTGATATATCAGCCTTGGACTAGCCTACTGCACACTGAGCATCTGCGTGGACCCTGCTGTTCCATGATAAAAGTTCTCCAGTGCGCTTTGATCTATGCTGCTTTGAAATGGAAGCAGATTAAAGCACACTAGTGAACTTTGTGCGCAGCAGCAGGGTCCACATGGACACTTGGTACGCAGCAGGCTACCATAAAATTTGCACCCCAGCTTGTGTGAACCAGCCATTCACAAAGACAAGCCCTCAAAGGCCAATCTGAGCTTAGGAAAGCAGTGAAACATCCTGGGGTCTACTCTGCTTTCATTGTAGAGCCAATTTGGTCTACTAGAGATTGAATTTGCATTGCTCACATTCAAGACAATATTCCTCTCACCCTTGCTGATATTCCCCCCCACACACTTCATTTTCACCTACTTTATTCCCCACTAGGCATACTTGAAACCGTCCAGTCCCTTAAGAAAACTCCTCTCTTGATCTGCTTTCCCTACTGTCATTTCACCCTGACTTACCTATCATACATTCCCACTCCGGCCTGTGCCTCCTTAACCCTCCCTACGCGGACCATGGTCCTCCTTAAAAACCTGCTGGGTAGATGGAGTGTGCTCCTCAAGACTCTAGCCTTCCCCTTCTTGTTTTCAGCTCTCCAGCTACTGGCTGCTAACTGCCCCATGCCTTTGTCTGTCTCAGACACTTTCTTGCTCCCTTTGCTCCATTAGTATCCGCTCCTTTTCTCTCCCATAGCAGCATGGACACTGCTGGTGCCAGAGAGTTCTCCAGCACAGCCTGAGCCATTTGGAGCAACTTTCCTATATATCTTTGCCTCCCACTCTCTAGCTCTTTTCAAAATTTGCCTTGAAATGCCAACTAGCTTATGGCTTCAATTTCTCTCCATTATTGGATTTGCCTTTATTGTTGGGCACTTACTTTATTCATTTTGCAATACACTTGCACTACTGTTTTCTACTACTTTTCCCCTAAATTCTCTACTCTGATCTATTAATTAACTCTCTAAAGCATTCCAGGTTAATGTTTCTGTGAAAGAAACCATCTCAATAAAGTCGTCTTGCATTGCATTCTGTTTTAAACTAGTGGTTTTTCACAGCCTTCTAGAATCTCAGGGGAACATTTTAATGGTTAAAAAAAAAGAGTAATTTTTTTAAAAAGAAAATGTTTTAGGGTCATTTTTAGTGCTGGATATGGGGGTCTGAGCCAAGTACACTAACTCCCATTACTGTTAATGAGCGTTGACCATCTAGTTCAGTATCAGTGCTAAAAATGTTCCCCCAGGGGTTTAATTTAAAAACCACAAAAGCAAGAAAATTCTAAGCAATGAATGAATCTATCTAGTCTCAGAAATAAACACTAAGAGACAAGTTGTAATACCAATATGCCCTTAAGGAAAAAGGTTCAGTTTAGTTTAAAACTCTCTTGGATTTATCTGGGAGTTTAATTTAAACCCTCAACATTATTTTGGGTTGTTTTTTTTTAACTGAAGAGTTTTCCGTACAACCAGATTTTTTTTCATTTATTACGTTTCCTTCATATAACAAACAGGCATCTTTATAGATAAGAACAAATATCTTTGCACATCATCACGTGTCTTAAAATAAAGTACACCACAAGCACTGCCAGGCAACTGCTCTACAAAATATTAATTCAAGAAACTGCCATGGAATAAGGGGAATACTTTGACTTTTCAGAATTAAAGTTACCTAACAAGGTAAAGTAAAGTATTGTGCTAAGTCAGCTGTGTTCCATTAACACTTCTATCTTGGAAGTGAAGTTAAAAAAATATAGCTCATCTCTGAGGCATTTTCATGAAATTTTGTCCATGTCAAACTCAGAATTTTTTTCCAAACACAAGCATGTATAAATTATTTTATTAATATTAATGAGGTCATACCAGGGAAACATTAATTGAGCAGAAATTTGTCATTAGATTCCTTCCACATGACTAAATACTAATTAGACGACTATTTTTTTCTTTAAATACTCTTGCTACTTGAGAGAGATTAAGAAGCCCATTTTAGTTCATGCATTTTATACTTTACAGCAAAATAATAATAATAAAAAAACCCAAACAAAAACATCTCGCAGTGTGCAACTATGTTCTGTGATATTGTAAGAGGAAACAAGGAAGCCTGTTATTAAAGCATCTCTCTCTGCATTTTTTCAAGAAAGTAATTTGAAAAATGTATTGATCTTATTTCAAGAAGTACTTACAAAGTTTTCAGTCCTGAAGTAATTTCCCTAAACCAGGCTGGAGTTCTGCAAAGAGAGCTATATTGAAAAGTTGGGTTTCATTTTGTCTTAGATTTACACTACCTGGAGCTAAATAAACTTTGGGGGAGGAAACATGTAATTTCATTTTGCAAGTACTGTAGGAGACCTTCCTGCCAAAAGAAGTCCCATGAAATTTGTGTGGCTGGCTTTCATGGATCACAGAAGGGCACTGACGCCATTTATGAAAAATGGTGTGCGGCTCACCTGGGCACCTGCTGATAGGAAGTGTATTATATTTTCTTGCATATTCACAAACATTTAATTCCAAACACTGACCTTTCAGGCACAGCTGAAAGTAATTCAGTTTTGCTATATATTGACTACAAATCAAGAGATGGTACATCGGTGTTTAGCCTGAAAGTTATACGAGCAAGAATAGTACCTGAGGTAAGTGTCATTCTAAAATGTGTCATTTTAAAAATGAACTGTCGACAGACTAACAGTGGGATAACTATGTCTCCTTCCAGCTCACAGCGAGAATATAAAGTGGCAGGTCGACAAACTGCTTGATTTGTATTCCAGAGTTATCAAAGTTAAATGATGCATCTGAAAAATGATAGACACCCTCATTTTTAAAGTTTAAGGGTGACCAATGATTTTTACCTCTCTGTCTTCCTTCTAACTCACCTCTGGTTTCCCTTCTTCTCCCACTCTCCATCCATCCAATAGAGATGCGGTTTCCTTTTGCAGGCTGGGGAACGAGTGCTCAGAGGATTACTTCCCCTCTGCCCCCTCACTGCACGTCCCCTTCCTCTCCTCTACTGTTCCCCTTACGTTCATCTAGTCCAAGGCCAGAATAGATTATCTGAATGGTCCCATCTGACCTTCCGTATAAGACAGACCATAGAATGAACCAAGCGGTTCTGGCATCAAGCTCATAAATTCTGGTTGAGCTAGAACGTATCTTTTAGAGAGCCATTCAAACCAATCTTGATGTAAAGTGTTCAAATGATGAAGAATCTACCTTGGCCCAAGGTTAGTTATTCCACTGGTTAATTATCGTATTAAAAATTGCACCATATTTCTAGTCTGGATTTGTCTACTTTCAGCTTCCAGCCTTTAGATCATTATACATTTGTTTGTGAAAGATCCCTCTACTATCATATATCTTCTACTCATGTAGGTAATTATAGACCATGATCAAGTTATCTTAGCCTTCTTTTGGGTAAACTTAACAGATTCAAGTTTCTTTGGCCTCTCACTGGAAGGTTTTCAGACCACAAGTCATTCTGTTCTTTCTGAACAGCCATTTTAAGGGTTTAAAAGGTTCACCCTACTCCCCTAAGTATGATGGCACTTAGAAGAAACATCTTTACTTATAACTAAACAAATTTTAGCTATAAGCCAGTGAAAGAGAACCAACAACTCCATCATAATGCCATTTTTTCACAATTACTTTCCTGAATAGAGCCACTCTTTAACAAACACATTAAAAACACCGGAGTACTTGTGGCACCTTAGAGACTAACAAATTTATTTCAGCATAAGTGTGCACGCTACAGCTTCTTTGGATGCATACAAACTAACATGGCTGCTACTCTGAAACCTGTCATTAAAAACACTCTTACATTATTGCCAAACTTTCTAATATTTCAAATACATTAGGTCAGATTGTACTCTACGAATCCTGGATACAAATTTAGTGTAATATTTCCTGCTTGACTGACATCTTATGTAATAGCCATTATACCCAAATTGCCATTTTTATCAAACAGTGCTGAGGTTATCATGATCCACTTCCACATTATTAGCAGATAAAGGTAATATTCAGTCCAAACAGACCTCCTGAACTGCAAATAAATCTAAGATGAAAAGATCTCTTGATAACCATAACCATCTCCAAATCTATCAGGAAAAGAAAAATCAGATCTTGGGGGGAAATTAACCACTCCCAGGAACAGTCTCCCTTAAAGCTTTTCATACACTATTAGTCAAGACAGACTGTGATGCTGAATGCAGGACCAGTGACAGGAGAATTCTCACTTTTCACATTATGGTGTAAGTGCCTCACATGAGTTCTTAATAGTTTGTAAGGATCCTGTGTTGTGATCAGAAACCTCATAGGACACGAGGCCTAATCAGTTAGAAATTTTCTGGCAAATAAATAGCAGCTTCACCATTACATTGTCAGTCATGCTTGCTGACTGTGCATGTTTGCAAAATTTCAGAAATTACGCTCTACAATGTGTAACAGCAGGATATATCTATATCAAATGCTCTGTTGTGAACTCCATTGTCTGTTGTAACCTCCATGTTTTACTAGGACCTCCATTGTGCACTGTATGGTGAACTCATGTCTAACCTTGTCCAAGGCCAAGTTATTGTGATGTAGTCCAGTCAGCGACCCTGCCTAGAATAGGTGCCTGACAACTCACTGAAGGACTATTTCTGAAAAAGCCATCAGCACGGACGCTCTCAACTGCTGGAACAATGGATTTCCTACACAAGGGTGTCAGTCTGACTCGTAAATCTGCATTTACTCATCCTTGGCACATGGCAAAAGGAAAAACTATGTTAAGGAGAGCTACTTCTCCAAGCAAGGGGGCAGGGCACAAAAAGGGGAAAGAGAGCATTACTACATAAAAGTTGGACAATGCAGGAAGGGAAGAGGGCAACAGTGATTTTGCTCAGCCTGGATGCTGACAGACCTCAGACTCATAGAAGGGGTGAGACCTGACTGGGGATGTCTGCATCTTAGGACTTTTGCTATTTTGGAAAGATCTGTAACTGTTACTTTACTCTTAAACACACTAGACAAAGTGACTCTGGTTAACAAATTCCTTTCCTAAACCTCTGTTCCTCGCTTCCCACCATCCTTGAAGGAGTTAAACTAGCAGCCAGAGTACCACAACTAGGCAGAAATCGGGGGGGAGGAGGGGGGGGGGAAGCAGGCACATGTAAGCAGCTGGGGGAGATGGTAGGTCTGAGGCACTGGTTTCAGTCTGGTGGTTGGCTTTTGGATCCCACAGCCCAAGGAAGAGTTCAGACAAACGGTCTGAGCCAGGGGAGTATAAACTAGAGATCAAAAGCTAGTAACACTGACAAGACTCTACCAACATTCAGTGGCACGTGACCCCGCAGCCAGGGGCGGCTACAGGCATCAGCACGCCAAGCGTGTGCCTGGGGCTGCAAGCCATGGAGGGTGCTCTGCCAGTCGCCGCGAGGGCTGGCAGGGGCAACTCTAGGCATTTTGCCACCCCAAGCATGGCAGTCAGGCTGTCTTCGGCGGCATCCCTGCAGAGGGTCCGCTGGTCCTGCGGCTTCTGTGGACCTCCTGCAGGCGTGCCGCCGAATCCACGGGACTGGGGACCTCCCGCAGGCAAGCCGCGGAATGCAGCCTGACTGCCATGCTTGGGGCGGCAAAATGCCTAAAGCCGCCCCTGCCAGCAGCAGGAACCAGTCATAATAGATAGATGTCTGCAGAGTGGTATCACGCCAGATTGTAACAGCATGAATCAATCTTCATTACAGCTATTGTGATAAACAGCTCTCTTGATCATCTTTTTAAAGGCATGTCATGGGGCACTGATCACTTCTCCCCCCCCGCCCCTCCACAGGTTGGAGTCTTTTTCTACCTAATTTTTTATCTATATAACATGTGTCCCTTATCTGACTATCTTAAATATAAAAAGTAAATTTAGAAGATTATTTGTGAAATCATCAAATGCTCACTTTATATTAAATTACAACAAGCCAAGTTCCAACATTTATTTATGATTCTCTTAGCAGAAAAAATACCATACATTAGGCAAAATCTGTGCATTCAGTGCGGAGAAGCAAAGACAAGTGAACATTATATCATTATATATCCACTTAACGAGTTGAAAGAGGACACGTCAGATTATCCTCAAAACGTGTTTGGGGAAAGCATTGTGTGTTACAGTACACTGAACAGCACTAAACATTCTGATAGGTTAGTAACGATATGGAATAAATGAATTTTCGATTGACTTTCTAGCAAATCTATTTTCATTACAAATGGAAATTTTGAATGTGTGTTGCATTACTTATGGTAATTGTGTGACATTTATTATGAATAACCATGTATTCCAATCATCTCTTAATTATATTCTGCCACAAGTGCAAGCCTTGCAATATATTGCCCCGATTTGGTTAACTATGTATATGCTGCAGATCATATTTTGATGTCTACATTGAAGGGGGAAAGTCCTAGAACATGCACAAAATACCATTTTATTTTAAAAAGACTGAAAAAGCTAAATCACAAAGATAGATAAGATGAAAAACATCTCCCCAAATTCCTGTCTTTTTATTTTATTTCACAACATTTTCATGATTAATATCCAAAAGTAACCATGCAGGGCGTTAGTATCTATTAGCAACATGGAGACTACAGAGTTGCCTGTGATCAGTGGGGCTAGCAATACAGCAACACACCTTTATATTTCCTATCTCTTGTCAATAACAACATTTATGGTTGCAGGGTTGGTTTGGTTTAAATATGGCTGAAGTGCAATTATTGCAGGGTTTGTTCTGCAACCAGCCTGATTACAAACTCACTCTCTAATAGACTAGAAAATAACTTCTGGACCTCTTCATTATTTATGTATAGGTTTTTCATTTCTGAAAAAAAATACAAGTTCCAATTACTTGTTATACTCAAAAGAAAAATCACTCATTTTCCCTTGTATGAATCCAGCCCCAGATTCCCTGCCAGCCCTCACATGAACTTGTGCTGCCTCTTAACTCTTCTTCTTCTTTCTATGTTGACATCTATAAGAACATAAGAACGGCCAAACTGGGTCAGATCAAAGGTCCATCCAGCCCAGTATCCTTCTACTGACAGTGGCCAATGCCAGGTGCCCCAGAGGGAGTGAACCTAACAGGTAATGATCAAGTGATCTCTCTCCTGCCATCCATCTCCATCCTCTGACAAACAGAGGCTACGGACACCATTCCTTACCCATCCTGGCTAATAGCTATTAGTAGACTTAACCTCCATGAATTTATCAAGTTCTCTATGTATACTTGGAGCTAAGGGTGTGATTTCCAGCTTGCGTAGACGTACTCACATTAGCTCTCATCAAGCCAGCAGCTAAAACTACTAGTGTAGCCATAGTAGTGCAGCAGCAGCAGCAGCAACATGGGCTAGCTGCCTGGAAGACATAGCTACAGGGTAGCCCATGCCGCCTCTGCCGTTACCCTGCTAATGAGGCTACACTATTATTTCTAGGGTGCGAGCTAAACAAGCACGTCTGTGAGAACTGGGAATCACACCCCTTGCTTATAGTGTAGACCTGGCCTTTGTTTATATTTTGTGGACTCCGCTTTTCTCTCTTTCTTTCTTTTAAACTTGTAGAGATGTTCTTCTCCTAAGCAAGCTTTGACCTCACTGGATATTTAACCAAGCTTCCTCTTATGCTAAAATACTAATGGGTTAAATCTTTTCCCCAGAGATCTTTGCATACTATTAAGGCAGAGACTTTTGGTTCAAATCCAGCTCTGTTTATCACTTGGATCCTGGTGTTGCACAATATCCTTATGAACACTTCTCGGCGCATGGCCAGTTAGGATAGATGATTTGAAATCAGAGGTTCAGCAAGCTGAATGCACACACGTATCTCTGTTATCAAGGTCCATCACATGCAAGTTGGATAGTTGTATCCAGCTTTCAAACAGGTACATTCCTTGCATATTAACATGGGACGATTTTTAATCAGGACCGTAAGCAACAAAAGTCAACGCACAGAGAAGCCATCGCATAGCCTCTCTCAAATCTAATATGCACGTAGTTGTACCCTCCAGCAAATATCCCATACATTCAGATGTTATGCATCCCTCATTCCCTGGACATGTGGGGTCTGCATGCAGTACTTACCCTTATGGGCACTGTCACGGGGTCACTCACCACACTGGCGCCTCCTGCTGGCCATTTCGGGAATTAGATCTGGTCAGCGGGTGTGCCCTCCAGTGGTGGTGGCTCTCCTGTCCCTGTCTTCGCCTGCAGACCCCCTGCAGTTCCAGTCTCTCCATCTCTGCTTCGTGGCACAGCCCTCTGGGCATGTCACAATCCAGGTTCCCCCCTTCTGGGGGACTTCTTCCACATCAGTCTAGCTGCTCCTCACAGCAGCTTGGCAGTCCATATCCTGCCCACTTCTTCAGCAGCAAGTGGGGAGAGAGTAACCAGGCCCGCCCAAACTCTGGGTCCCAGCCCAGGGACACTAAACAACAGCTTCCCACTGGCCTCCTTTCTTTCTCCACCAGTCTGCCTCAATCCCCTGGGCCACTTCCCCACAGCCCCAGCACCTTTGGCTCCTGCCTCTGGCTCCTTCACCCTCTTCCCAGGGCCTCAGGCCTGCAAGCCCTAGCAGCCCTGTTCACAGTGCTAGTCTCTGCAGTCCTCTAGGAAGCCAGTTCCCTCCCCTGGGCTTCCTGCAGCAGACTGCTTTGCTCTGGCCTACAGCTTCCTTTTATATGGCTGGCTGGGCCCTGATTGGCTGGTCCAGACACTACCCTAATTGCCTGTTTCCTTGCAGCCTTCCAGGTATTTTAACCCTATCAGGGCCAATGCGGGGCTGATGCCCTGTCACAGGCACAAACTGAAACATTTAATAGATGCCTAGTTTTACGCTACAGAGGTCTGTCTGTCTTAGTCTTAAAAGAAAGGGATTAGTTAGGTGTTGGCGTCCTGATTCAAAACACTTGCCTGCTTGTCCCAGCTAATGCAGACTAACAGTTCTGCCTGTAGGACATGCACTGGCAACATGTCTTCAGAGGCCCATGCGCCTTTGAAATACTGAGCAGCTGAAAGCATCGCGGAAAGAGCAGTTTTTAAAGCGAGACAACTGACAAAACATGAAAAGTAAAGGAATTACACAAAGGTGCTTTTTAGCTGGTATGCAGTAGGCTTTGGTGACAAAAAATTTAGTTGCAAAGGATGAATGTGTGTGCGCGCACACGCATGTGTACAGCACACAAAGTTTTAACCTCGTTCTCTGAGATCTTATCTAGAACTCTGCAGCACAAGAGGTCACTATTTAGTCTGTGAATGTGATGGATCCCAAAGGGAATCCACAGTATACTAAATGGTCCTACCTCTAACTAGAGGGTTAGGACCAGAAGAAAACAGGGATCGACCAATTCTGGGCAACAAAAAATAAAAACAAGAGAGGGAGTGAGGATCACAGTGCACAATCAGGTCTCCAAAGGGAGAAACTGAGCAGAGAACCCGGGACAGAGCCCACTGCTCCTTGAAGAAATCCAAGAAGCTAGTAGACACTGCCCAGAGGAACTCTGCCCAAGGATGTGAACAAACAAGTGCACAAAATTCAGCCCTGGAGTCATGGTCGCAGACTTCCCCCATCCAAGCCCTCTACTCATAGATCTATAGACGGCCATCACGGCCAACACCAAGAGAAGGTCCCGTGACTTTGTGGGGCTGTGGATGGGAGAAGGGAGAAGCACAGCCAGAACCTTAACAGGTGGAAGCGGAATAGGGGCTTCAGCCTTGCGCACTTTAAATATGCGTGTGCCAGGGTCTCTCTCTGACCACAAGCAAAACAGGTGTGAGGGAGTCCGAAAACCACCAACACACCCATACTCACGGTTGTAGTAGCCACCAACTCATATCCCCAGCAGGCCACGGCACCAAGGAGGAATATAGGCGGGCCCACTGGGTCCCCTCACCCTCCATAGGTGGTAGCAAGTCCCACCATTTTGTTACAGGATGGGACACAAGGGTGAGGAAATGAATAGTATGGAGCATGAGTGCATAGAGCAGTTTTCGTGATGCGGCACGGAAGTGGACTGGACGGATAGTAGTGAGTTGGCTCCTGTGGGAGGTTCTGTGCAGCTGAGGGGTGGGGGGGGGCTTGTGGGGCAAGGGCCCACCACACAAGAGATCAGGGTATCTGTAGACCAAAGAAGGATGAAGTAGAATATGGCTTTCCCACTGCAAGTTTTATAGGCCAATTCCATGCATTGCTTCCTATGCAGGAATGGCCTCTTCTCCTAGCTACACTCCTAACTGTGCTTTTTAAACTGCTTCATCAGTACAGTGTTGATTTACACCAGTGCAAACCCATAGTGTAGAGCTGCTGCTGCACTCATACAATGACTTGCACTAGTGTAGCTTACCACGGTTTCTTTACATTGGTGCAATGTGTCGACAATACGGTTTGCACCAGAGTAGCTACTTCTGTATAACTACAGTGAAGCAAATTAACTCAGTGTAGACATGTCCTTATCATGATGGGTCCTCCCTTTAGACAGTGAGCATAACTACAGTGAGCATCTTCAAACGCAGTTTCCCCTGCTAGGAGTTAAATATCATCCTTTTGTTTGTAGACTGCAAACTAAAAAGACTTCAACCCCGAGATAATTAACTACCCTCCTTATCGCCACTTGAATTGAGCAGTTTACATGCATCCTGCTGAGCCATTGTTCAATGGACAGTTTAAGCTGAAGCCTTGTCTCAGAGTTTCATATGCAGATTTTCAGTCTCGTAAGAAGCTGTGGGATAGAAAAACCAAAATAATTTTAAAAAAATACACCAAAAATCATAGTTGGTGGCTGATTTTTCTCCCAGTTATCCCTATTTTCATAATAGATTTCAAATCAGTAGTTTGAGCACTTCCATACCTATCGCCCCCCAGACCCCCTGGTGCAGTCTAACTGTTAGGAAGTCTATTTTCCATGCTATGCAGTTAGGCTGGTATTTTTAAAAGTGCCCAGCACTGGCCTATGTGGCAGGTGTGCAACTGCTATATAATAATTTAGGAATACTACTCTGCAATCCTTTATGAATATTGCATATGACCTCATAACTGGAATTGTTTCTGTAGAACTATTTGGATGTTTACTGTACGCTTATGCAGGTTTCAGTTCATAGATGTAGGAAGGCTAGACAATGGCTCCAGATGACACCCTTCAAGCGATTAAGAGACAAAGCTGATTGTTTTAAGCATGAGGATCCCACTTCCTTGGTCCAGCAAAGTTAGTTTAGTCAATGCTGGGATTGAATAGACAGAAAGGACAATAAAGAGTATAACTGTCCTCATGTTGAAAGGTGGGGGGCACTCGTCAGGGAACTGTTTGCAGCTATGCCAACTCTCCCAAATTGATCACAAGAGTTGCAATTTCTGAGTAAAATTAAGCCTCACTCATGATCTTGTGATCCAACTTTGAAATTTCAGGATTTTTTTTCCCAGCCAGACAGTAGTTACCCCACCCTAAACAAAGGAATGTGGTTACTCTACTAGGCAGCAAAGAGTCCTATGGCACCTTATAGACTAACAGATGGTTTGAAGCATGAGCTTTCGTGGGTGAATACCCACTTCGTCGGATGCATGCATTCACCCATGAAAGCTCATGCTCCAAAACGTCTGTTAGTCTATAAGGTGCCACAGGACTCTTTGCTGCTTTTACAGATCCAGACTAAAATAGCTACTCCTCTGACACTCTACTAGGCAGTTAATTCCAAAGTACTTTGAAAGAATTCATTTACATATCAGATAAATAAAGCTATCAAGCTAACAAGTGGGGGCAAGAGATAGTGAGGCTAACACCCAGATGGGAAAAAAACCTTCATCTGAGACAAAGAAGCGAGGAAGGACCAACCCTCAAATAAGAAATTAAATCAGCTGAAAAATATCCTGACATCTGAGAGTTCTAAAAGTTAGGCTTAATTTTACTTAGAAATCCAGCTGTCAGCAGGACCAGCGCTAGTGTTTTTAGTGCCCTAGGCGCACAGCCATTTCGCCGCCCCGCGCGCTGGTCCCGCGGCTCCGGTGGACCTGCCACAGTCGTGCCTGCGGATGGTCCGCTGGTCTCTGGCTCTGTGGAGCTGCCGCAGGTTTGCCTGCGAGAGGTCCACTGGAGCCGCGGAAGCAGCGGACCGTCTGCAGGAATGCCTGCGGCAGCTCCACTGGAGCCGCGGGACCAGGGGACCCTCCGCAGGCAGGTCCACCGGAGCCACCTGCCGCCCCTCCCTGGTAAAATGCCGCCCCCCAATAATCCTGGCGCCCTAGGCGATTGCCTAGGCTGCCTAAATGGAAGCGCCGGCCCTGGCTGTCAGTTCCAGGCAGCTGCTCCCCTGCCAGCCTGAGAAGTGGGAGAGGGGACCCCACTGCAGCCTCCCCACGGCTGGGGAGGGTGAAGAACTCTAAGGAGCGGAGGTGAGGCTTAGAGCTATAGGGGGGCTGGAGAGGGCTGTATTGATGGTGGATTCTGAGCAGATGGGATGAGGGCTGGGAGGGCAGTGGGGGTCAATGGGGTAGGAGGGCGGAACTGATGGGGTGATGATGATGATGGTGGACTGGGAGACAGGATTAATTGCTGGGCAGGAGATGGGCAGATGTTGGGGGTGAGAACTCCTGAAGTAGTGCAAAATTACCATATCCAGTATTTGTGGAAGAGTGGGCAACACTCGCTGTCACATTAACACACCTAGGGATGGGCAGGGGGGTTCAAACCCCACGAGGCTGACCTAAACACACAATATAGCCTTTTTTTTAAAAATGTCATAATTTAGAGCCAATCCTGTGTTTTTGGGGGGTTCAACTCTCAATTTTTGATCTCTTGAAGTTGGCAATACCGTTGGTGGGGAACAGACCCCACTTAGGGTCTGAAGAACGTAGGCCTTAGCCTGTGGTTAGCTTGTGTACCCACCTTTCTTTGGTTTTTAAAACTTGTTCTTGTGTTACACTTTGTTCCTATTGTCGAGATGAAACAATGCTGTGGTTTCAGAAGGCTGCTGTCTGACCACCAATGGGGAGAACTAAAGGAACCCAAACCCAGTCGGGTCTGTTGGGGTCAGCACAGTTCATCTGCAGGGGGCTGTAGCCCAGGACCCAGTCTAAGAGAGGGAGAATGATGGGATTACACCCCAGAAAAGGTAACGGCATGAGGCCTACACTCGTAAGGCTACGCTTAGCAGGTACATCTACAGGGATACAAACTCTGCAGCTGGCCCAGGCCAGCTGACTCTGCTCCAGGCCAAAATATTGCTGTGTAGACACTTGGGCTCAGGCTGCAGCCCAAGCTCTGGCACCCTGCAATGGGGGAGGGTCCCAGAGCTTGGGCTCTAGCCCAAGCCCAAACACCTACTCAGCAATTTTTAGCGCTGCAACTCAAGCCCCATGAGCCCAAGTTAGCTGAGTCAGGCCAGCCACAGCCATGCCCACGGGTCTTTTATCCATGCATAGACATAGCCAGAGAGGCCAGAGAAGGGGTTTAAAAGTTCAGGCAGCCCTGTACCTGACAGCTAATTATGCAATCCTCCATGTTGCCAACTTTCGTGATTTCATCATGAGTCTCATAATAATTGTGTTCCTTAAAACTCCACCTCCTGGAGTCAAGTGGATAGGTGATGATTTCAGCCTTCATTCTTAAAGAAAAAGTAAGTTTCTAGTCCTCATGACTGTGGAGAAAGCTTTAAAATGTGACCCCAGTGCACCTAAAGGTTCACAAAGGAGAAGGCAAATAAAAAAAGCCCCAAATCTATTACTTTTACATAATTCTCATGATTTTAAAGGCCACTCCATGATTTTTGGTGACTCTGACTCATGGTTTTTGAACATTTGGGTTTGGCCATACTAAATCCTTGAAGTAAATAGAGGTTCTGTCATTCAATTCCACAGGAGCAGAGCTATGTCAGTGATGAGCTTTTAAAAACCTCTCTCCTCTGTTTCTAGGACAGCGAGATGCACTAGAGACAGTATAGACTCCCTTTATATCCTCATCACAATACCTGCGTTCCTTGCATGAATGATGCAGGTCTCCCCAACACAAAAGCTTTTTTTTTTTTTTTTTTTTGCCCTGGGACAGTGGGGAGAGGGGAATCTTAAAAAATCATAGCAAGATTACAATCAAAATGGAAGTCTAATATTAAGTGCTAGACTGAAGTCAGTGGGACTACTCCTGTGAGTAAATGGCCCCCCATGGGAGTAAGGGAGTTTCCATCTGACCTAAGGAATACATCTTATTTTTTTTATCATCATTTAGAGATGACTGTACACACACATTTAGTAAGCCAGGTGTAGTGGATAGGCAGAGTGCGGGCCAAGCTTTTCAACAGACCTTGAAATCTTTTTATTTACTTACTCATTTTTCATTACTGTCTCTGGAGTCTGGACCTTGACTATACCTTGACCAAGAAATTTGGACCTTGACAAAAAATAATTGGCTACCCCTGTAAAGTACGCCTTCAATTTATATTCAGTGGCAAAACCTGCAATAATTATGCACAAATTAACAATATTACCATGTGTTTAACCCTTACTCAGTCTAATAAAACTTCTCACAAAAGCAAGGGTTATGGAATAGACCATAGAACAGCTTTATGTCTGGCCTGACCCAAAAGAAAGAAACAGGAGTCCTTCCATTGACTTCAAAGGACTTTGGCTGCGACCCTTAAAACAAAATTAACCATTCACAAAATAGACTTAGACTCATTTTTCTCTGATGCCTTTCTACTTAAAGAATGCCTAAATACTATATTCATGGACACAAATGTGAAGCATCAGCAGAAAATACTAACAGTATATACACATACACACTCTGTCACACACACATATACACAAACATATTTATTATCAATCCAGTCTACATTATTGTATTATGTAAGTGCAGTTATGCATATGCTGCAAAATAATTGCATTTAATTTACTATACCTCCGAATTTTATAGCAATTTTTTAAGCTAATCTTATTTAGACTAAATTTAATATCAATAGGTTATAACATTGTCACAAATTATTTTAAATTAATCCCAGACATAACCTCATTTTGGTGTTTTATTTCAGAATTCTCACATCTATGCACAAAAGTATAAGCTAACCAATCCATTTAATCAGTAGCACTGACTTTAGGAAAGACTAACACAGAACATTCATTGAAAATGTCTCATTTTTCATCTAGATTTGTGGCCTAATCTTATCTTTACTGAACCAATACATAAAATTCCAGGGAAATTTTGCCTACACATTGACTGCAGGATCAGAGCAGAAAGGTTGGGATTCAATGAATTTATAGTCATTACACCTGGTGTTACATATTACTAAACGATAGAGCTGGCCAAAAGGAATTTGACAGAACAGTTTTCCATTGAAAAATGCAGTTTTGTCAAAATTAACATGTTTTGGGTGCACATCTTTTCAATGTGATTTTCAAAGGGAAAAGGTTAAAATGAATAATTTTGACTTCCTCCTTTCATTTTTTTCATTTAATTTTGACTTATGTTAAAATATAAAAAAATTATTGTAATTATTTGATAAGCCAAAATGAAGTGCATTTAAACAAAGTAAAAATGACAGATTTTACCTTATAAAAATAAAATGATCTGAAAGAAAACTGAAATATTTTGATGCTCCTGAATTGAAATGTAATCAGAATTTTTGCTTTGCCAGAAATATTAAAATTGTGAATTTTTGTTCCGATTTAGAAAAAAATATGGAATGTTGAAATTTCCCAACCAGCTCTACTAAAAAAAAGCATAAAACAATGTTATAAAACAGAAGAAAAATACTGATGGACTGTTTTAGAAATTAATTCAAAGGATGAGTGAATCATTTTACATACATTTAAACCCACTCAAATCTTTTCCTAAAACTAATACCAAATCTAGACAGAATCTCTTTGTTGGCTCAGAAAAATGTGGGAAATTTTTCCTTAAGATTTCAAGTTTTGTGTTTATTTCTAAGCGCACTTTTCTTGGTCAGGAAGATACACAGAGTAACATGACCAAGGCTTGTCTTGCTTAGTTTCTAATTCAGTCACAAGAAGAAACACCAGACATCCTAGAGAAAGCCTGCTCATGAGAGATTTCAAGCTCTTCAGACCAGACAAGGTTCTTCTGATAGTTTTTATAAGTGTCCAGGCATCTGGAGGCTCACAGAATCATAGAATATCAGGGTTGGATGGGGCCTCAAGAGGTCATCTAGTCCAACCCCCTGCTCAAAGCAGGACTAAACCCCAGATTTTTACCCCAGTTACCTAAAAGGCCCCCTCAAGGATTGAACTCACAATTCTGGGTTTAGCAGGCCAGTGCTCAAACCACTGAGCTGTCTCTCATGTGCATTTTTGATCCATTAGAGAGTCAGCCAACATTAATCAACTCCCAGAAATTCCCAGTACAGCAGATGCATCACCATTAAAGTGAATAATTTCTGCACTAAGGGGAATAAACCCACACAATAAATCCAAGTAGTTGAACTTGACTGAGAAGATCCCAGCAGAGCTTGTGTGAAATCCTTCCTCAGCTAGATCATGGAGTAACAGCAGAGAACTACATTTTCTACTTCAGACCCGGGACACCAAAGTGCTCACTGCATGTGCATCTCCCACTTACCCTTCTAAAGGGTGTAATGACTGATGGCTCCACATTGCTCCAACTTCAAAATTGACTTAAGTGCTGCAGCACATAGTGAATGGAAGGTATGAATCTCAAATGAACAATCAAAGCCCTACCCCTCAGTCAGTCGATGGAGCTACAATGATTCCCCTTGACATCACCCTGTAGGGGCATCTGCTTCAACTAACTTTTTTGTTGTTGTTGATTCAAATGAACACGTCATAATAGCTATCTCAGCACAGGACACCTCCTGAGCCATGAATGACTGGGCCATTAACTCTACCTGACAATTAAATCTCCAGAAAACTCCATAGGCTTTGGGCTTGTATTTCTCAGTTTCCAACAACCAAGAACACTTATGTGCTCTCTGTGGGAAAACAACAGGATAGTCTAGCCACAAAACACATCAACACTGTATGTGCAGAACAGCCAAATTGTGACATATCTCTCAATGTAGAAAACTTTTCTTTACAATGAAAGTTGGCTGAAAATTCCTTTATAAACATCTAGTCTTTTTTATTTATATAAATATTGTGTGCATCTGTGTATATTTATTTATTAGGGGTCAGTGTGTCCTCGATGAATCATTGTTCCAGGTTCGAAAGCTTGATCTTTCTAATAACCAATTCATTGACCTGTTGAAAAATGCTTCGTGTAATACAGTATTGCCATAGAACTGATGTTTGTCTCTGTCATTACATATTGCATTCAATCAATTTACAAATGTCGCTCTGTTCCTCTTATGCTAGCACTCTTTATAGCATCCCAAACAGAAATCCAAAAATCAATACCTTGTCTGCTGAAAACAATAGGACATAACAAATGAATAATTTTATTTACAATAAAATCTTAGCCCCCAAATGAATTCTACCAATGTTCAAATTCATTTGTCATGCTTAACACAAGATGAAAGCAAGAACATAGTATAAGGCAAAGAAAAAGGCACAGTGATAAAAAACAGTTTAAAATTATGGAGGACATGAGCAGAAGATATGCAAAGCTGTTTTACCATCAGTATAACACTTCAGTGAAAATGGCAGTATCTCCTCAAAATATTTCTATCAGCACAAGCGTGCAACAGGAAGCACCTTCCCCTGCTAATGAGCTGATGGATTTAATTAAAGAAGAAATTCTGCTGTGCTCCACTAAACCACGGCATCAGTATGAGTTGGAAGCTTCAGGGTTTCAGTTTTCACATAAATTCAGAACTGAGAGAGGACGGATTACAAACCTGGAATACAGGCCTTAGCTGGGCAGCAGACCACAGTGGCTATAAGTAAAGAAGGCTAAGAGCACTACAGAAAAGCCCTGCTCAGAGGCTCACTTTAGCTGTTCTCTTTGCTTCCTCCTTCCAGCGCTCTAGTTCGGTCTTTCAATCATTTCACAAAAATAAGGAAAATCATACACAGTACATTTAAAAAAAAATAAAACTATCCCTGGTGTGCATGGTTTGCATTATCCAGTTCATGCCAGAGCCACCCAGAGGATTCAGGGGGCCTGGGGCAAAGTGGGGGAGCTGCAGTGCTTGTACTCACCTGGCAGTGGTTCGGTCTTTGGTGGCATTTCGGCTGCGGGGGGCCCTTCAGTCACTCCGCATCTTCAGCAGCACTGAAGGGCCCCCACTGCTGAAATGCTGCCAAAGACCCAGACTACCGCTGGGCCAGGGCTTGCGGGGCCCCTTTGGGGCTCGGGGCAAATTGCCCCACTTACCCCCCAACTTTGGACGACCCTGGTTCATGCCAGCAGCATTTATAGTGCCAGGCTCTACTCTTATGGGGTCCTGCTCACTTTGACCACTTACTGCCTGTGGTTTATTCCCTTCATTTTAAGAACATTCCAATGCTCTTCTTGAGGTTGGACGTCCACCCAAAGTGCTGTGTGTCTTTGGAGCAGCAAAATCACGGCCCTGCCTTCACTTCACCTCCCTCCGCCCCTTACCACAGGCCACACCCCTTTCCACAGCTAGTGATAGTGGGGGTGCTATTCTGGAGCAGGGCATCCACTCTTAACGAGAACGTGGCTTGGCCCCTGTGTAGGCTTGCAGCGGGGAGTGTTCCTCAATAACTCCCCACACCACAAGCTAAGCTTCAAAGGTCAACTGAGTGCATTGTTGGCACATAAGCACCAAGCTGTATAAAGCTCCCAAGCTATTATTGCAGCAAAAAGTTATATATATTAGAAACAATTAAGTCTCCCAAAGCAAGAACCCCAAAAGGGCAATTGTTGCAGCCCCTCTCTTCCCTTAGAGTCTGGTTCTTCTGCATCTGCTGCACTGATTTAGGAATACTCCCCTCTGAAACCCAGGAACTGGATTTCTAAGTGGCTCCCTACTGCATGAGATTTCACACACAAGGGTTGCACATCTTTCACTCAACTCTCAGAAAAGACAAGGTTCCTAGTACCAGACTGTGCCCAATATTAACATCCCAGTCAATTCTCTAATCTAACAAAAGGTCTTACTAATAAAGAATCTACAGTGTCCACGATAGATGTGGAATGTGCCTGACTGCTCAAGGTGGGGGTGGAAAGGGAGAGGGTGAATGGGCTTCTTGCACTCTCGTACCCAGATGCAGAAATAGAGCAAATCAAGATCTGCCAGTGCTCTCTTCTTGTGCTCCGGGTTCTCAAAGGAGCATGGTGACAGTTCTACCCACCTCTGCCCTGGCCCCATGTTTTGAGGAGAATATATAGCACCCCTTGAAACAGTGCAGAGCCACTTGCACACCACCCATGTGTAGCCCACGCTGATACTCTGAGTTCGTCTCCCTGTATTGGCTGGGCCACACGGCGGTTTATGAGACTTCAAGCGAATGAACCTAGATCTTGTAGCTCAGGCAATCGAGGGTCATAATTCTGGATCCACATATCCCAGATTTGATTCCTGATGATGATGATCCAATCCCCCCAGGTGATCATGTTACAAATAAACTCACATCCCTGAAGTAACTGGAGCCTAATCTTTATACATGCTGGGAAGACCAATGAGGCAGAATCCCTTCAGGAGATGGAGGGCAGCCCCATGCCACCCCTAAATATACACACACACACACACCTTTGTTCCTGTTACCCCTGCTGAGGCAGCACATTTCTGGGTGCTTGAACTGAGTTACAGTCTGGCTCACACCTCATCAACTGAGTTGTTAACTAAATTCCAGTTCCAGAGGCCTTATTACTGGTGGTGTGGGAGCCAGAAAGAACAGGTTGACTTTGCAGGGCTGGAAATTAGGAAAAAGCATCATTTTCAGTTGTAATCTGAGCAAATGCGCTACAGAGCCACCGAGACAAAACCACTGAGCTCCATGATGCCATTTTTACAGAAGCACTTTTCAGACTATAACTGTACTTTGAGAATGATTACAGTAGATTCAAGACTCCCACCCTACATTCCTTTTAAAGATGGAATTTCAGCCTTACAAGTTAATTAAAGCCACCACCTGGAGTGAGCTGGCTTTCATACTGATTTCCTTTGTCTCGCTAATTCATAAGCATTAATATTTTATTTTCTACTGAAAAAACAAAAATGAAAAGGAATGTCTAAGTGTGCCAAAGACAAGGCAGATAAAATTATTGCAATAAAGCAAAGGAAATACACTTGTTACTGCCAGGTCTTTAAACGGATGCTGCATTATACAGGCATTTTACAGGCATACAACTGCAAATTGCTCTATTTTACATATGGTATTCTCTCCTTAGCATCATGATCTTTTCCATTTTGTTCTTATTATAATAAGGGAGAGAAAGGACTGGGTTTTTGTTTTTATTATCCGAACATTTGTCCAACGGAAAACAAAGATCACATTATACATTACACCACATGAGCTATTAAAACAATGTGCCAGTATCAAATGTGCTGCAAAACTCATTATGGGACAACAAAACTAAACCTGTGCACGTAAATGTATTTATCAAACGAGAGCAGTAACTATAAAGTTAAAGTTTATAGACCTTTAATTATTGAAGAAGGAAAGAAGCTTGTAATAATTAAGTTTTATAGGCTCCTTAAACCTTTACTCCTTGCTCCCCACAAAACTTTAAAAACAAACATTTCCATCTGAAGCACCTTTTTATATTTAACAATCAAATTTACCCATTCAATTTATTAATTGACAAAGTCATTAATTGTTTTAAAAAAGACGGTTACTCACCTTTGTAACTGTTGTTCTTCGAGATGTGTTGCTCATATCCATTCCGAGTAGGTGTGCGCGCGCCGCGTACACGTTCGTCGGAAGAATTTTCCCCTAGCAACACCTGGCGGGTCGGTAGGCACCCCCTGGCGTGGCGCCCTTGCGGCACCGCATATATACCCCTGCCGACCCGTCCACTCCTCAGTTCCTTCTTGCCGGCCGGCATATTCCGCATGGGGAAGGAGGGCGGTGTGGAATGGAATATGAGCAACACTATCCGAAGAACAACGTCCAAATGGTGAGTACCCGTCTTTCTTCTTCGAGTGCTTGCTCATTCCAGCTCAAGTAAGGTGAAACCCAAGCCTACCTAGGCGTGTGGGTCGGAGTTGGAGACTGTCGAATGCAGAACAGCCAAGCCAAGAGCCCATCGTCCCGGGATGGGCTGTAGCAGAGGCCGTAATGGGCCAGATAATGTGCACTGACGACCACGAATTGGGCTGCACGACATATGTCTTGTATAGCATTCATGGGCGAGGAAGGCAAGCGAGGACGCTTGCGCTCTCGTGGAAGAGCGTAACTCGCCTGGAAAGTGTGAGCCAAGCATGTATTTTAATGCAGGCCGTCCCCCACAGGATGGAATGGTCTGGTGATGAGACGTGGTGACCCTAGTCAATGCCCTGTCCTGCGATTCGGCAACTGAATGAGTTGGGGCATTCGAAGGTGGGTGCGGTCATGTAAAACGCCAGCGCCCGAAGCGAACATACGAGTGAATGCAAGCTCTGCTCTCTCGAGACGCAGAGGTTTTTGGATAAATACACTGGAAGGAAAATGTCCTGGTTCCCAGGTGGAGGGAGAACCATCCTTGGAGCGAAAGGCCGATTGCGGACGGAGTTACCTTGTATCTTTAGGAATAATCTGTGTATGGCGAGTCCGCTACCTAGAGCGCGAAGCTTCCGAGACTTCTCCTAGGTCGATGTAAATGGCCACAAGGACAAGCTCACTTTCCCGATAAGTATAGAGATAGCAGCTTGCCAAGGGGTTCGAAAGGAGGGGCCAGAGTTCCGAGAGAACCAGATTGAGGTCCAGGAGGGCGGGACAGCGACCTGGGATACACGGCGCTCCATGGCGCCTTGAGGAAACCTCGAGACATCCGGTGGAGAAGACAGGGGAGGAAGAGCCTCTCCTGGATGCAGGCGGAAACGGCAGCTAGGTGAATGCGGAGGTGATGAGAGCGCGAGCCTGTTGTTTAAGGTGCCTAGATATTTCCAGGAATCACTTGGATGGGAGCCTGATGCCCGGTGACATTCTTCGTGACTGACACAGACGGAAAACCTCTTTCCATTTGCCAGGTACGGTATCCCTGTGCAGGTTCCTACGTCCGGAGCACCTGCTGCACGGGGTGGAAACAGCGGCAAGCCTCCCGCAGAGCCTCTCAGCAGCCAGGAGCCATGCCGTCAGGTGGAGGATCCAGGAGGTCGGGATGGAGAAGCCTGCCTGTCTTGTTGATATCAAGTCCTGAATGGATGGCCTGGCCGGGGGAACGACTGGGCTATGGAGCGGTCCACCAGTGTGTGAGACCATGCCTGGCGAGCCACGCTGGGGCAATGAGAATTAGCCGGCCTTGTTCTGGCGCTTAACCAGACTTTGTGCACCAAGGGGAACGGCGGGTAAGCGCATATAGGAGGTGTCGCCCAGGGAGGAGGAATGCGTCCAAGAGAGAGCCGCGACGCGAACGGCGGAAGGAGCAGAACAGGGGCATTCCGGTGGTGCAGAGGCGAAGAGGTGAATCGGGGAATCCCCACCGCCGAAAAGAGAAGCGACTATGTCTGGACGAAGGGAAACCCACGTTCGTGGGCTAGAAAGGACGTCTGAGCCGGTCCTGTTCAACAGTTTGGGACTCCTGGAAGAAAAGAGCCTGCCAGATTCGATGCGGTGGGTTATACAAACTTCCCACAGTGTCATCTGCTTCCTGACAAAGAGGACGAGAGCGCGTCCTCCCTGCTATGTTTTATAGCGCATCGCGGGGGTTGTTGTCCGTGGAGCCTCTAAGACAAGAACGCCTCGCAGGTGAGGAAGACCGCTGCACGGCGAGGCGGACGGCTCTCAGCTCCCTGATGGTTATGTGCATCGACAGCTCCCGAGCGGCACAAGGCCCTGTGTTCGACGAGAAACCCCATGTTGAGCTCCCCAGCCCAAGAGGAATGCGTTGTTGTTAAGGAAATGGACGGCTGGTCCTTGGGTGTATACGGTAAACCCGCACACACCAGTGCGGGATTCCCACCAGTCGGGAGGAGTGTAGGACGCTCTCTGTGAGGTGACAACGATGTCCATGCTGTCCTGCTGGACGGTAAAACGAACTTAACCATATCTGCGTAGGAGCGCAGGCGGATTGGCGTACTTGGTGACAAATGGTAACGCCGCATGTGGCTAGAGGCTGAGACAGATCTCTGGCCGAAGGTCGTGGGGAAGGCTAGCAGGCTGTCTATGATAGCGAGTAGCTGGCTGGAAACGGCTGGGTGAATTGAGGCTTCGCGACCATACTAGAGTCTCAAGACAGCCCAATGAATTCTATCTCTGGGATTGGTACGAGATGGATCTTGTCGAAATTTATCTAGGAGCCCTAGAGATTTCGAACAGGTTCCTGAGAATTTGTTATGTGCGCGGCGACCTACTGAGCTGGGGGTACGCGCGAACCAGGCCAGTGTTCCATGGTAGGGAGACACATATCTTCCTGGCGACTAGAGGCAAGCGGCCACTCGCCATACTTTCGTGAAGAACGGGGCAGAGGACAGGTCCAATGGTAGGACCGGAATGAATAGTGCCGTTCCCGCACTGAAATACCACAAAAGCGAGAAAGCCGCTGTGAGGCGGGTAAGATCGAACAGTAAAGTAGCGTCCTTCATGTCAAGAGACGCGAACCAGTCTCTTCTCGATCCAGGGAAGGGATGATAACCCAAGGCCACTCAATGCGGAATCTTAACTTCTTACGAAGCGTTGAGATCCGCGGAGTCTATAGGATGGGTCTGAGACTCCTTTCGACTTGGGATTAAAAAATAGCGGTGAGTAAAACCCGGTCTGTCTGAGGTCATGGAGGCACCTTCTAGTGCTCTGCGTTCGAGAAGTGTGAGGACCTCCGGCCTAAAGGAGAGCTCGTGAGAGGGTGCCTGAAGAGGACGGCGAGGGTGGCTGGAGGGTGAGGCGAAATAAACTGGGAGAGGTATCCAAACGTCTACCGTGGCGCAAACCATTTGATCTGAAGTTATTCGGGGTCTCTACGTGGAGGAGGGAGAAAGGCGGTTGGAAAAAAGAAAAGGAGTTCTGGGAAAGGACTGGTGCTCTGCTCTCTGGCGCACCTCAAAAGTTTCTGTTCGGTCCTCCTGCCTGGTGGTTGTTGGCGGTACTGTTTTTTGCCCCCCGGGAACCGACTGGCACGCGTCGGTTGTCACCAGTGCCCCCGCCTTCTGTTGAACGTCTGGGCAGGCGGCGTGGGGGGATAAGGGCGCTGAGTTGCTGCCGAAAGGATCTCCGCTTGGTCCGCAGTGTTGCAATGCCAGGGAGCGCATTATTATGCGGTTATCTTTAAGGCTTGTGCAGCCCTTGGATCCGTCCTTCTCTGAGTAAGAGGCCTCTGCCCTCAAAACGGGAGGTCTTGTATGGTATGCTGCAAGCTCAGAGTTAAGCCGGAGACTTGCAACAGGAAATCCGTTCTATGGTAACTCCCGATCGCGAAATGTTCTAGCCGCTGAGTCCTGCGGCGTTCGAGCGCAGCCTGTAAGGCTGTCCTTGAGATCTTTTTTCCCCCTCTTCTAGAGAACTTTTTGATACTCAGGTCGGGGAGTCTAGAGCCGGGATCAGTTCAGTAAACTTGTCCAATGGTCTGCCAGTATTAAAATCATACCTGCCTAGTACTGTGCTTGCGGTTTGCCACATCATAACTGTAAACCCCCTGCGGAGTATACCTTACTGCGCACAGGAGAGCTAGTCCATTAACGTTGTCCTCCCTCGAATTTTGGGCGGGGGCCTGGCTGGCCACTGACGTACTCCTCTCGTTCACTGGGATTGGACGACCAGAGTAGCATGGCGGGAGGATGCGTTGTACAGGTAGTCGTACCAGCCTTAGAGGGTAACCTATGTACTTTTCTCTCTCACGCCTCTGGCCGTCGGAAGGATCGATGCCGGAACTTGCCAAAGTAGAGTCCGCGTTTGCCTGAAATAGTCGCTGTCATGCAAGGGCAAGGGACCCCTCATCGATTGTAGTCGGACGATGAAGGATGTCCACTACTAGGATCTCAACCTCTGGCACCCTCCTCTGCCTGTAGGTTGATGCTCAACGCGCACTCTTGCGAAGCAGCAAGTGATTCTGGTGAGTGCGAAGTCAATAGGGGGCGGGCTCATGAGCGGTCGAAGTGCCCGCTATCACTGCCCTCTATCTCGGTGATGAGAGCGAGAGAGACCGGTTGACTGGGGCTCTCTGCAGTTGTTATGTCCAGAGGATGGCTCGATTCTGGGGCGCTCTGGTCCTGTGACTCGGCAATACTTCGGTTGCCGAGAGAGGAACTCTGATGGTGGCTTCTGCGCACCCGATGCGTAACGGATATAGACTCTTCGACGTCGGAGAGGATCGTCCTTGGCTTGATGTACGCCCATAGGTGCTCCAGAAGGCCACTGCCTGCGGCTGTTCCGGATCTTGGTACCACATCTCTCCATAAGAGATTGCTGTCTGGCCGCGAGCAGCCCTGAAGGGTGGCTCGACGCCAAGGAGGGCGCAGATAGGCCCCCTGTACATGCACTGGGCCCAGATGAGTGACAGTCGGTGCCGGGAAACGGTGCCAGGAGTCGAACCAATGCCATGAGATCGGGACCATGCGACCTCACGACCAGCGCTGCAGTGCCAGGAGGTCGACCCGGAATCAGGCGGTGCGCCGGACGGTACGTCATGACTTCGTCCGGAGCCGGTGCCAGAGAGCCAGAGCGAACGGCCGAGCGTCGGTCTATAGATCAGCGACCTGGAACTCGGTTGCCATGCGAGTACGATACCGCGTGCCAAGCACGAGTAAGGGATCGAGTGCCGGGACTAGCAAGCGGCGTCGAGATTGTGCGAACCGACGGTTGACGGATCGGTGCATACACGTATTCGAGCGAGAATCTGGTGCCAGTCCCGGCTGCTCCCAGAGATGATGAGTTGAGCATAGCTGGCTTCCCAGAGATGGAAGTGCCCGCATCTGGCGTGTCGCCGGGGGCTAGAAGTCAGGAAGGCTCCAGTGAGCACATATCACGGTCCCTCGCCGTTGTGAACGTTTCCGGCCATACGTCGGGATTCGTGAGCTCTGACCACGGACACGTGCGGGAAGCATATCAAGCACACGGACTCGATCGGCTCTTGTCTGGCCGGAGTCGACGTCTGCGGAGAAGCACCTGATGCACGGGGCAGATGCGGCGCCTGCCGGCACGGCTTATTCAGGCTCGACTGCCGGTTCGGAGTCGCGACCGCTGAGACCTTCTGCCTTCTTCAGTCCCAGGTGAAAAAGTGAGCGCCTCCGGGCTCTGGCTGCTGAGATTGAGACTTGTGGATCCCCCGTGCTGTGCAAAACCACTCGTCTCCGGTGCCGAAGAAGGTCTTTTCGGTTGTGGACTGCGTGCGGGGTCGGTTGCCGGCACTGCAGGGGTCAGGCGGCCTCCATAAGGAGCTCGCGTAACAAACGGGAGTTCCCGCTCTACTGTTCTTTGTCCTCGGATGTGAAGACTTGCAGATTATCGGGCATCTTATCCGTCCAGATGGGATTCCCCAGGCACTTGAGGCAACGATCGTGGGGTCTACCGTTGGCATCGGACGATGACAGCCAAGCACTGCTGAAGCCGGAGAGCCAGGCATCGAGCCCGGTTCCCGAGCGGGAGCTGAGGAGGATATACCTCAGCCCACTCTATATACACTGCGTTTAACAACTATACTTATAACTATTAACAACTACTAAACAACACTAACTAACTAAGAACTATGTAGAACGGGTGAAACGTTAGGGATGTGGAGGTCAGCTAAGCCGCACTCCACGTTCCAACGACCGACACGGGCGGTAAGAAGGAACTGAGGAGCGGACGGGTCGGCAGGGGTATATATGCGGTGCTGCAAGGGCGCCACGCCAGGGGGCGCCTGTCGACCCGCCGGATGTTGCTAGGGGAAAATTCTTCCAACGAACGTGCACGCGGCGCGCGCACACCTACTTGGAATGGATATGAGCAAGCACTCGAAGAAGAACTTCCACATACAGTAGCTATAAATTTTAATTACAATCAGACCTGGATATTCCATACTGTATTGTATTGTATTGCCTAGGTACTTGCAAGATCCAAGTCTCCAAGAGTGATTGTATCGATAATATTTTCATTTGATTGCTTTGAAAATAAGACTGAAAATAGGATTAATTAATGAATCAGATACAGGGTACGTAGAGTGCAATAGACCTAACAGATCGTTACAGCCCCTTTTCTGGTTCCTCCTGGACCACCTTTTATGGTTTTGGCTGCACTTCTCCCCCCCTTCCTTATATACGCACACAAAGTCACAGGACCTCCTGTTCAACTTCCTCCTAGCGATGGCTGAGGTGGCCATCTAGAACACCAGGGAGAGGATGTTGGCTGAGAGGGCCTCTGTGACTGTGGGGCTTATTTCCAATCCTCACTCCATTCACATATCTGGGCAGAGTTCCTCTGGGCGACATCAGCTGGCTCCACTTACACCTTCAAGCAGCAGTGGGTGCTGTCTGGGGTTCTCTGCTCAGTGTCCCCTATGGGTTCCATATCTTGGCCCTTAGACTTTCACACACAGCCTAGTTATTTTTTTCCATTGTCCCCCATTTTGGGGCTCTGTGTTTTCGGGCTCTGTGGATCCTCCATATAGGCAGGGCCGGTGCAAGGATATTTTGCGCCCTAGGCGAAACCTCCATCTTGCGCTCCCCGCCCCCCCCCCGAAAAAAATCACATATATTATACACAATACACGGTCACAGAGTAACGTTATAATTTAGAATTTATGATTCTGCGCTTTAAGTTTAGCAAATTTAGAAACAAGTTCCTCCAAGTCAATGCTGTGAGCAATGTCATGTTCTAGTGACAAGGTAGATAGCCCAACAAGTCTTTGTTGCAACGATTTTTCGTATGTTGCATGTATGTTTTTCAAATTTTGGCTTCAGAGTCGCTTCACCTGGCCACAGAAACTAGAGAGTACGGGATGCAAGAGCATATTGTTAGGGACACTAATCTGTCGTGGGGGTTCAGGGCTGCTGGGGAGGATTGGGGTCTGGGGTTTCCATCGGGGACTGAGCTTGGAGCTGGGGGTTGGGCTGTTGAGGGGGATGGGGTCGAGGGGGGTGCCTGGGGGGCCATGGGGCAGTCGTCTGCGGACTGTGTTTCTCTTCCAGCCATCCAGGCACAAGGGAGAGGGCAGGGCCAGCGAAGGACAAGGGGAAGGAGACGGCACCTGGGCAAAGCTGTGGGAGCCACTGCTTACCTTGCCACGCTGAGCATGGGGTCTCTTTCTTCATCACTCCACCGGACCACTGCTGGGTCTTTTTTCTCCTTGCCCCTCGCTGGGGCTGATGTGGAGGCTGGCCGGCGGGCGCCACCGCTTTCCTCAGAAGCCTGGGTGTCCGCTGCCTCGCGGGTCCTGCCACGTTGCCGAGCAGAGCTGCTCGCTCTGCCCAGCCGCGGCGCCCCGCGGCAACAGAAAAAATTGGCATAGGCTTTGCTGCTTGGGAGGGAAGGGATTCTGGCCTATGCTGCCAGCCCAGGGAATTCCCCCTGGGTGCGCGCCTTGGGCAGCCCGACCTCTGGGCTGCTGTGGTGGCACTGACCCAGGAGCAACCACCTGGGCTGCGGCTTGCGCGTGGCAGCGCCCTGCCCCGGGGGCGAGGGGGCCTGGCTGCAGTGCCGTGGAGCACGCTGACCAGGGACACCGTGGAGCTGCGGTGGCGTGGCGGCGCCTGACCCCGGGGTCTGGGCTGCCGGCTGCGCGGCGGACTGCCTACCAGGGAACCGTGGGCTGCCGGCTTGCGGGCGGGTGCCCTGCCGAAGGGGGCCCTGGCTGCCGGTGCACGGCGGCGTGCAGGGCCCTGGGCTGACGGCTGCCGCGGCAGCGCCTTGACCCAGGGGACACCCTGGGCTGCCGGCTGCCGCTGCCGCCAGCAGCTCAGACTCCCTCTCTGTCCCAGCAGCAGCGGCTGCTCAACCATTTAAAAGAAAATTGGGGGGCAGCACTTTTTGGTGCCCCCAAATCTTGGCACCCTAGGCAACCGCCTAGTCCACCTAAATGGTTGCACCAGCTCTGCTTAGAGGCTGGGGGAGGATCCTTTAGCCATGGGCGGGCTTGTGCCCGCCTACCTCCCCAGAACCAAATAGAACAGATTGTTTCAAAAACTCAACTTCTCATTCTTTAAAAATAGCTGGTCAGTTAGGGACGTGAATTTTTTATAAACTCTTCTAAGGGTATGTCTACACTAGAAATGCTGCAGCTGCACTGCTGTAGTGTAGATAGTTATTACAGTGATGGAAGATGTTCTTCTGTCACTGTAATAAATCCACCTCTCCGTCTCTACACCAGGACTCAGGTCGACTCATTGGGCATGACATTTTTCACAGCCCTGAGAGATGTAGTTAAACTGACCTAACTTTGTAATATTTTTGGCATAAAATCTTAACCAAACATCTCAATTCTGTAACAAATACCTGGCTCTCAAAAAAGGCATATTAGGAAGGTTATTTGAAAGGGAGCTGTGCACAGGGGATTTTGTATCTTATGCTCAGTAAGAAGTAATACCACAGCCAGGAGAGACAGAAAGCTTTTGATGAAAATCAGTAATTGTAAACATGTCATCAAACCCCACCAGACAGGACTGGAATACTTTTGACAATTCAAAAAGTTGATTTGTGTGTCTATACTCCACTCAATATTTACACTTAGATGGGATTTTAAAAAATGCAAAGCACTGCCTAACTCTTCCTCCATACGGCTTTGACTACTGAATTCCATGGGAGAAGACCAGACCCACACTGAACACTTTTGAAAATCCTACCCTGGACTTCCACTGAAATTAGTGGGAGTTACACACAAACACAGGGCCAGGCACAGATGGCCGACTGCATCCTATGGGGGCCCCAGAGTAGAGGTACTTAGCAGGAGCAGGCTCAAGGGATCTTCCAGAGTCTGTGATACACCACCACAGTTCCTACTATGTATCTAAATAGATAGATGGGTCTTGTTTTCAACGATGGGTCTAATTTTTTCTCAGGAAATGTATCTGATTAAACAGGTGGTTTGCTTAGTCCATTTCTACACAGAGTCACAGAAGCAAGTAAATTTTGCTTTAAAGTGACCTGTCTTTAAAATAGTCACCTGAACAACTTTTACCACCATTTGACAAATACGGTACATTTAACTCCAAGAAAACACATTGAAATTGCTCTGAAAAGCATTTACTTACATCTCTGAAGAGCATTTACTTACATCTAAAAATATGTGGCAGCATTAACAAGAAAATAGCCTGTTTTTTTCAGCATAATATGAAATTTAAACAGAAGTACCTCATAGACTTAAAAATCCTTTTAGAAGCACCTGTTTATTTATACATCTTCAGTGGTGAAAAGGTCAGTAGAAAATTCAACTCTAAGGTCACAGTTGCTAAGCAACCATTTTCAGAAGTTCTGCAACACTGATCAAGCATATTACATCCCACTGACTGGTTTCAGAATAAGTATGAGTAACATTTTACCTGATCTTCAGAGTGAGCGGAGTTCTCCTTCTCCTGAGTATCTACAGCCCATGAGTGTTCACTTAGAAGCTTTTAAAAAGGATACGCCCAGGGACCACTGGCTTCCTGTTTACAAGCGCGAAGGACAGTTGAGTCTCCAGAAACACAAACGAGGGCTTGATGAGGTGTTGTCCAAATCGGAATGACATGATCAATCCCAATATTCAGGATCTATCAGAGACAATAATGGAGATGATGGGGGCATCCACATAATATGCAGAGTGATCACATGAATAAGATCGTAACAATTTGGGAGGAGTGGGGGGGGTCGGGTGGGAAATTAGTGAAGCCCATTTGGCTCACCAAGGATCCTTACACTTTTAGCACTTCCCCCACTCCCTGTTCCTCAGCCCCATTTGGCATCTATTTGGTTACCAAAGACTTTTGTGTTCTCTATCTTATCAAGACTTCCATAAACATACTATTCTCTGTCTGAAAACGGCTGTTTGATGTTCCAAATTTACTGATTATTATTGTTAATTTCCATTTTTAACCAGTTGTGTATCACAATCTCGGCACAGCTACAGAAGACAGGACTGAGTGTTGACAATATTTCTCTCCATTTTTCATAGGGTTCATTTATTTGTACAGAATAAGCTTGGGAAAGCATAAACAGTATCTCGCTGAACCCTGAATCACAATTCATCTTAATACATACAATAATTAATAGAACAGAGTAATAATATATTCCAGATCAGAAAAAGCAGAAGTTAATCAGTAGAACAAATATAGCCAGAATGAAGTAATAAAAAAAAAACAACTATTTACACTTAGTCCAACCTCTGATGGCAGATGGAAAGAAAATCTAAAGAAAAAATGTGAGAGGAATCTGCAAGATTTTGCAGGATTGGTGTTAGTATTCAGCCAGTAGAACTAACAGACACTCACTTCCATTTACTCTAATCTGTCATCAGCGCTTCTTCTTAGGGCTTGTTTACATAGTACCTAAGTCCGCACCAGCTGGGTTGTAAATTCTACTGTGTAGAAATGTGACATGCATGAACTGGATCATGTGGACTAAAAGATCCCTAGTGCACATAGCATAGTACTGTTTGAGATGGGAATATATTAACGCGCACTAGAGAACTTTTAGTGCACACTAGCAGGGCCCACACAGGTCATTTAGTGAGTGACGTGCTGGTGCTCATTAGAACTTACACCCCAGGTGATGCAGACTAACTCGTACAGCCCTGGGAGGCTTCCGTCTATGGACTCCAAGTTTGGGTGGGATTTCTAGGTATTTTATCCAATCAGAGTTAATAGAGTAGCTACGGGGTAAAACATGAAGTAATAAAGGGCCTGGGCAAGAAATACGTTATGTGAGCCATATCTTGTGACACAATATTTAAAATAAATCCCAAGCACTATAATATGACATCAGAGCAATAACCGTAGCAATTTCATGTAGGAAATATTAACAGAACCACTGATTATATTTTCAGGTAATACACATCCAGATACACTAGAGAGTATCCTGGCAGGTCTCTGTAACAATTGGTTTAGTCCTTTTCTCAAATCTATAGCCCATGGAATATAGAAGGCAGGAGAGAGGGCTACAGGATCCTCAAACTTCAAGCTTTAACATCTGGTGCCCCTTTCCAGTAGCTGTGTGTCAAATTCAATGTCCTAGATTTGTCTCTCCTTGCATTCATATTAAAATCAAAACTTGGCCAGATATAACATTAAGGCTCTGTTTAGCTACTAGAAGCTTTGCTTAACAGATGGGAATGCCTTTTTTGTGGTTGCTGGGCTCATGTCAGGGAACATAAGTATTGTTATGGCCTTCACCCAGTAAAACAGGCCTCTTCCTCCCTAGCTGCCAGCAGAAATTGTTATTTGTATTTTTATTGTGTTTATCATCCATATTCACACACACACACACACACACACACACACACACACACACACACACACACACACACTCTCACTTCTAGGTACTACAACCAGAGATAGAGTCTGCTTTATTTATTGGAAGAAATATTTCTCACAAAAAGAGGCAGAACCTGCCAAAGACAGGTATGGAATAAGCAAAACTGCTATCTGGTGATGGAACTGTTACCTAAGTTTTCACTAGCTAAAGAATCAAATGCACCACACATTCCCTTGCACCTAGCACAAGTATGTACCACCAAAAGTGCTTTCTCCACTTCCAGATTACTGACAGCCGGAAGCAGTGTCCAGAAGAAACAGGCTCCTCTTTTAAATAGGGCCAGATCCCTCAATTGACTTCAGTGAAGCTACGCCGTTACACCATCTGAGGATCTGGTCCATATTGCTTAACTTAGCAAATGTCAGAACCCCACAGACACTCTGCCACTACTATTTTCTGTTGCGGAATCAAGGATTTCTCATCAATTGTCTTAGACAGACCAACATAACACTAAGACAGAATGAATTCATGAGAGCTATGACCTGTTTCAATTTAGGGTCTTATTTAGATTTGTTTTCCTGAACCCATCCTGTAAATTTGTACCTATCATTTTACAAGCATGACCATTTGTGTTCACAAACAACAATTCAAAGAAATTTGGCAGTCTAACATCTAGCTAACCAATCTGTGCACACAGATTCTATCTTTTCCTGGCAAAAAACAGTAAGTGAAAATTTAGGCTAATACCCTAACAGATAAATATCTACTACAAGGTACTAAATATCCTCTGTTCCCCCCCCACCCCCTTGAGAATTGTGGGTGCTCAGCACTTCTGAAAAATCAAAACCCTTAATTTTAACACTTTCTATTGATTAAAAATGTTGGATTAAAAAAAAAAAGTGTTAAGCAAAGTGTACCAGGTCTGGTACAAATAAAGGTGCACCAAGGCTATAACCACATTCACCAGATTTCATCCTTATTAATTCAAAGTGCGTACAATTTTACCCCCTAAAAGTTTATAATGTCAACACTCGTTCACCTTTTTCATACAGGCTCTGATGTGATTCAGGCAGCATGGTGGAATCTACTGCGTGGAGGAAGGAAGGCCAGGTGAACTGCGATCCTCTATAAGGTCAGAGAAATGGGCTGTTCTTAGAAATACGTATCATACCACAGAGATTGGGTTAAATAGATTTAAACATAGGCCTATGTTGCCAGAAAGGAGGAAAACCATCCGTAGCCTTAAGCAGCAAATACCAATTTATCAAACTATTGCTATTTGTAAGTGGCAAAGATGCACAGTTTCCTTGCGTGCACATTACAAAGCAGATGACAACTAACAGCACAAGTAGAGTTGAGTACTGCTTCTTTGGACTCTTACAGGTCCTTTCACTCCACTCCTGCCTCTGCGAGATAGTGTCGCTCAATGCCATTCCCCTCTCCTGTCATTCTGAGCACATCACTCGAGTCTTTGACTCCCCAACCTGCGTTCACTTCCTCTTGCCATCTCATCAAGTTCAAACATCTCTGACCATCATGCTCAAGGTTCTGAACAACTGCATCCCTTGCACGAATCTCTGCGCTCAGGGCCGGTGCAACCATTTAGGCAAAGTAGGCGGTCGCCTAGGGTGCTCGGATTTGAGGGGCGCCATTTTCTTTGGCAGCAACCACGGCGGCCAGATCTTCGGCCGCCCCTGTCACCGTCAGCATTTAGGCAGAGGGAACTGGGGCAGGGGAGCATGGGGAGAGCCGCCTGCAGCAAGTAAGGGTGGGGAGGCGGCACCAGGGGAACTCCCTGCCCCAGCTCACCCCTGCCCCGCCTCCTCCCCAGCACGCTGTGGCTGCTTCACTTCTCCCGCCTCCCAGGCATGCATCGCCTAAGCTGATTGGCGCCGTAAGCCCGGGAGGCAGGAGAAGTGAAGCAACGAGGGCATGCTCGGGGTGCTCGTGCATGGAGCAGGGGTGAGCTGGGGGGGGGGTGAGTGCCTCAGGGTGGAGGGTGCGGGGTGGGGAGCTGCCACGGGGGAGGGGGTGCCTCAGGGCAGATAGGGGGAGCTGCTGGGGAGGGGTGCCTCAAGGCGGGGGCACAAGGTGGAAGTTTCGCCTAGGGCGCAAAACATCCTTGCACCGGCCCTGTCTGCGCTCATTTCCTTCCACTCCCCATCCCATTCTTTATGCTCCTTCCAGGCTAGGGTGTACCCTCCCCTTTCTCTTCTCTTGTCCCTATCATGCTGCCCTTACACTATGGTTACATCTGCACACGTACCTGGGGGTGTGATTCCCAGATTGCACAGTCATACTCAGGCTAGCTAAAAACAGTGGTGTAGCTGCAGTAGCATGGGCATCAGGAGCAGTGGTACAGTCTAGCCACCACAAGGACAAAGCTGCCCAGACCTGTGGGTATCCACTCGGCATGGCTAGCCCATGCTACCATGTCTAAACCACTCTTCTTAGCCTGCTAGCTTGATGACAACTAGCGTGAGTTTGCCTGCGTGAGCTGGCTCCAAGTGTAGGGGTAAGCCCATGAGTGCCCTCTGTCAGTCTCCAGGCATGCCATATGACCTCACATTTATTTTAAATCAGTCTTTAAATCCAGGTATCTTCTAACATGGCCTTGCAAGAGCAGCCAAGGACAAAACAAATGCCTCCCCACCCCCAATCCTGCAAAAGCACTTTTCTTTTTATCTATCATTTATATTTCAGAAGCAGAGTGGTCTCAATCAGCTTGGAGCCCCACTGTGCCAGAAGCTGCAGAGTAAATACCAGCTCCCAGCCCTGATGAGCATACAATCTCAAAGACATGAAATACGAGGTGAGTGAACAAATAAGCGAGGGAAAAGGAGGGACAGAGGAAATAGGATGTCCTTGTGTCTGTCAAAGGAACCATTCAGAAAGCCCTGTGGCACAAAAGGTGAAGGTGGCAGGTTGTGTTCTGCAATACCCACTTCTCATACCAGCAGCACGGAATCAAAACAGCAGTAACTAAACCAGAATGTCAAAACCCTGAACTATCTGCAAGATCCACTTACTGCTGTTGATTTAAAAAACAAGCTGAAGCCTCTAAAATAGAATTAAAGAAGCAGAGAGCCTGGGATTCAGACAACGCACCAAGAGAACAGTAGGCTATGTTTGCTGCCATAGTCAGAGATAATGAAGTGTAAGGTGGATGACCCTGGAAATAAAGCCTGGATCCCCTGCTCAAATAACGGAAACTCCAGGGAAGCTAGAAACTGATGACCTGGTGCTTTTTTATTCTAACTATCTCGCTGAATTACTACGGGCCTTAGTGTTTGTGGACCTTGCCTGTCTAATGGTGGCTTTGAGACTCACTGTGAAAAATAATCAAATCCCACTCCAGAGCGTACGCTGTGAAATTCTTCAAGTTACAAAAGGAAATGAATATTAAGAGCCAAGGTTGACCTTGTTTTTAAGGGCTTCATGATTCACACAGTTTACATCAATTCTGTGCACTGGCATCTCCAAAGATGGAGAAGTTCTGCACAAATTAAAACATCACTGCAGGAGCTGGATATGGGACAGGCAAGGTTAAATACTGAAAGGGGAGGAAAGCTGAACAGTGTCTAGTCAGTCAAAAATTTTACAAGAAAGCTGCTGGCACAATGCTTTCTAAAGATCTAAACACAGTGAATCAGATGGACTTAGCAGTTCATAACAACATAGGTAGGACGCTTTTTGGTGCTTTTGAAGTCCATCTTGATTAAATTCTGGACTAGATTGTCCCTTTTGAGCCTTGAGCCTGCAAGGTGCTAATTGCAACAGGAACTGAGGGTGTGCAGCACCTTGCCGGATGGGAACCCTTGGTGCCCAGGTGCACAGTAGGAGCATGGAACAGCTGGATGGCAGACAGTGTCCTGAGAAGGAATTCCGTCTTTACTCAGCTAGAATTTCTTCCAGAGGCTCCCGCACAGTACGCACTAGCACAGCAGCTAAGAGGGGTGCAGGATGCTTCCCCTCCTCCTGCTTCTGTGCATGGGCAGCTCCTCATGCTGCTGGAGGGTGGGCCCTGGCCACAGTCACCTCTGTCTTACTGCAGGCAGCACATGTCCACTGGGTCAGCAGGAGTAAACAGCACCTGAGATCCCAGCACCACTGCATGGGGCATGGAAGGGGTGTGTGTGTGCAGGAAAGGAGCTTCTTAAACCACTTGCCACAATATGCACCCAGTCAGATGCTAGCCACAATCTGTGTGTTCGTATTAAATGTGAACTGTGTTTTGTGAAAAGGCTCAGTTTCTATGCAATGATCATACTGAATTGAAGCTCACTTTCCTTTAGGGCAACTTTACAAGAGAACTTTCATCTGTACTGAGGAGATCCCCGCTTAACAAACTCAATACAGAGACTGAAATAAACAGATACAGTGTCGCCACCGAAAGAGGTTGGATCCTCCGTTTCCTTCTAGCATCTGGCACAAACTTACAAGGTTTCTTTTCTTTGCTTATATAAACTACGGTACTAGAAAGCAATTTGTGCAACGATTTGTGCAGCCTGTGCCATGCCCTCCCCTTCTGTCGCCCTGCCCCAAGAAACATTTTTTCAGTGGTGTGGGTTTTAAAGAACTAGATTTGGGATTAAAGATAAGTGTGCCATGCACACTCTCACGTAGTTAAGATATTTCCATCCTGAGATGTCCTGATTCTTGAGACACCACCACTTCATGTTATTTATGTCATGTCATTTGCCAATTCCGGAAGACTAACTGCTACCTGATTATAATAAAGCAATAGTCCTGCCGCTGCCTAGTTGTGAGCTCTGATAAAGTACATCTCAGGTGTACATATAACATTGGGCCCTCAGCTGAGATATCACAGTTGGGTTCACTGTCCGGAATACCTTGAAGTCTTCTGGCTTCACGCTTCAGGTATATTACATTCAGTTTCATAAAATCATTATTATAAATTCATTTCTATCTGGACTCCTTCTGACACAACAACTTTAACATGGATTTTTACCAAATGTATACATTGTATTTTTTTCCTCTGTGTACTAGTGGATCTGTCTTACTTCTGTCTCTTGTGTCAGTAAGTGATGGGGAGGACAAGGGATTATTAGAACTTTTTTTTAAACAAAGAATGCTCTGTAGTCTCCCTCATGCTTCATTTAAGCTGTGTTTTTTAAATTCTCCTGGGAGAAAGGGTTGTGTTTTTCGGCAGGTTTTTGCTATGTTTTTCAGTAGGTTAGTGCAATGCATAGTCTTTTGTGCTCATAACCAACTGTAAAGTTAAAAAAGTACATTAAGGAAATGTGGCATGGACGGAATTTAAAATGTCGTGACTGCTCAATAACAATGCCGCACGGCTAGAATAATCCAGAGTGCACTGAAGCAGATAACCGCTGCCAAAATGGTAGGTTTTCACTCATCTGAATTCTACCTGCTAAGTGCTTGAAGGAGTTGTAAACCAGAAGAAATTTATCCAGTACATGGGGATGCATGCAGATAGCTGACAGACAGGTCTTGTGTGAACCTCTTGGAGATTTTCAAGTTGTCATGTAATGAGGTCACTGCCAGTTACAAAAGTAACAAACTTAATTAGGTGCAAGATGTTTCTTCTTTATAAATAGTACTCCTCTAGCACTAGGGAAGAAAATAGCATGATAAAGTTAGATGTAGCAAGAAAGCCATTCTTAATAAGAAAACATTGTGGCCCAATTTAACAGGGTTACTCTTCCGACTGTTCTAATGAGAAGTAGATTTACTCTCCTTCATACTGCACTTGAGACACACATACCAATTACAATGCTGATTTCATCTTGCTAATTAAGTCCCCTTCAGTTTCTGTTTCTGTATTTGCAGGTGGGGGAGGTAGAGGGCATAGAATATAGCCAGGTTAATAAGGGCAAGCTTAGCTAGTGCACCAATTTTACAGCAACAAGAGGTCTCAAACCCGCAAGAAAAAAAAAAAATTTAACTGAAAAACCTTTAGTTTGGGTTTTACATTACAGCCCACTGATTGCAGATGTACCAAACTGCACTATAAAAAATGTTGCCATAGGCATCTATGATCAACTTTAAAATATATGTTGTGATTCGATAATCTTTCCAAAAAGCAAACTCTTGGATTTACCATTATCATCTCCTTACAGGATTTCATTTTCCCTACTCACAAAATTATTCGAGGAGTTGTCTGAAATTAGACCTTGTTCCCTTTTTTTTTTTTTTTTTTTAAATTCTCTGTTTGGTTAGAAAGAAAGTCCTTAGAGCTGTTTGTACAAAACACATGCTTGAGGTCAAATGCTTTCTCAGAAAAAAGAAAACAATTTAAGATGTCCAATAAGCTAGTTAAGTATAAATGGGATGAACTGGATATTTGTGAATTATTTTTGTACCTATTATAGAACAGTAAAGGAGGTTCACCAATCACAATGTGAGATTGACTGATCATTTAAATACTATGTTTGAATGAGTAAGGTGTCCTGTACTAACAATGATACCATATCTTGGGAGAATTCCTGGCCCCATTGACTTTAAAGGAGCCAGGATTTACCCCTTATATTTCTATAGAAAATTTGTTCTAGGAGATCTTGTTATAATGCAAAAGCAGCAGAGAATCCTGTGGCACTTTATAGACTAACAGACGTTTTGGAGCGTGAGCTTTCGTGGGTGAATACCCACTTCGTCAGATGCAGGTAGTGGAAATTTCCACGGGCAGGTATATATATGCTAGCAAGCAAAGCTAGAGATAACGAGGTTAGTTCAATCAGGGAGGAGGAGGCCCTGTCTAGCAGTTGAGCGTGATAGAAAACCAACGGAGGAGAACTGGTCTGTACTGGCAGAGAACCATTCACAGTCTGTTCAACCCGAGCCTGACTCAGTCAAATCTTGCATGATGAACTGGAAGCTCAGCAGGTTTCTTTGAAGTCTGGTCCGAATTTTTGCTGAGAGGCCACCTAAGGTCTGCTATAGGTGCCAGGGAGTGAATGTGCCACCTCAGTTTTTGTAATATTGCCATCTGAATCTGATTGTTCCATTTATCCTTTCCGTAGAGACTGTCCAGTTGGCCGATTAACATACAGAGGGCATTGGCTGGCATAGTGAGTATATTACACAGGAGGATCGTGCAGTGAAGAACTGGTGATGGTAGGCTGACTGTGGTCCTGTGATGGGTGTCGCTGGTGTAAGATAACGTGGGCAAAGTTGCATGGAGGTGTTGCATGATTGGTTCCTGACTAGAGTTACTAATGTGTGGTGTTGGCAGATTGCTGAAGAGAATATATTTCAAGTTGGCAGGTTGTCTGTGAGCAAGGATTGGCCTGCGTCTGACGAAGTGGGTATTCACCCACGAAAGCTCATGCTCCAAAACGTCTGTTAGTCTATAAGGTGCCACAGGATTCTCTGCTGCTTTTGCAGATCCAGACTAACACGGCTGCCCCTCTGATACTTGTTATAATGCAGGGTGTCCTGGCCCGCTCCCTAGTGGTCAGGCATGGCATTGCAGGTGAGTCCTGCTTCAGTTTTCCCTCACCCAACATAGACAAGTCCAAGTTGACCTTTAAGTACTAAGGAGTGCTCACTGCCCCTCCTTGGAGGGGCTCATTTATTAACAGAAAAGGCCAACACACAGCATAAGCAACCTTTACCCCAGCATCTTAGCTGGGAGACAGTAAATCCTATATTACCTGTTCCCATCTGAGTCTACTGGTTGCCTCTGTCCAGGCCCTTTACCAGAAAGACTCTTCCAACTTGGGTCTCTGCCCCCGGAGCCGGTCTCTTGCCGCTACCTGGGTAGAATCCTTCTCCAGAGCCAGGGGTCCATGGAGATCAGTCAAGTGCAGCTTTTCCCTGGGGTGGCACATAGTCCCTGGCAGGCTGGACTTCCTCCCACTGTTTGCAAAATCTATTTCTGAAGACCAGGCCTTCCTGGATGCCAGCTTTCTGCAGCTCTCTCTTCAGGAACATCCTATCCCTAGGAGAACCTCTTGGTTCCCTGCTCTGGTGGGCTCTCCAGAGGGTTCCCTATCCCCAGCAGCACAGGGTCCTTGCTCTACTGAACTCTCCTGATCAGCTCTCTCAGCAGCACCTCTTCTTGGGAGCTTCCTGTGTCCTCGGGCATGCATTCCCTAACTAAGCTAAGATTATCCTTTTATTGGGTCCAGGTGCTCCTTTACCCATTCAACTTTAAGTAGACACCTGAGACAATCAATTATCCCTAAGTGAGCCTTCAGAAGGAAGTTGGGGACAGACTGGTTCTAGATTCTTCTTAAAGGGGCCATGACTGATCCCAAAATACTCGTCCGGGTTGGAAGAGCAACAGCAATGTGGATCCTGCTTCCATTGAAGCCAAGAGCAAAATCCATCCATCCAGGCTTTGTGTGTGTGTGTGTTTGTTTTTAATGGAAGCACAGCTAGGTTCCAGAGCATTTGAACAAAAAGCACCAGAGCATCTTTAATATCTATGCAGATCTGATAGAAGCCTGTGTTAAAGAACCCTCACACTGTAAATTGACTCTAGCAGTCAACCTCATACGGATGAACAGCCTGAGTCATCACTGCTGAGATCTCAGTGTGATTCCTTAGCCACTGACATCCCATGCCACTGGTTTTTGGCAATGAGGAAGCAGGTAAGAGCTTTTTAAAAATGATAATCTAAAAAAGCAAAAAGCAGAGGTATGTCATTTTTGTAAGGTTACTTCTGCTTACCTAAAGTGTTGTCAGAGGGCTGCCCCTTGAGATCTTAAAAACACGTTCAGCTTCACTTCACAATCCTAAATATTCTCAAGTCCTCATGAGGCATTACTCTGACAACACTATAGGTAAGTACAAGAAATATTATAAAGATATAACATAAAATGTTGTAAAACAGACCACTAAGCACATACGTGCAAAATAATTAAGACTGATTCTATAATCTCTCAGGGCTAACATGGTTATATACTGCAGAAACAATTATTCTTTCATGAGAGAATTCTTAAATTGGTCACAAATTTGTCATTTTAGAGTACTAAATATCCACCTGCTTGCTACTTAGGGAATTCAGGAAACCCCTACTAATTTTAATTATAAAAATGTACAAAGCATTTTAAGTGGAAAAATAAGGATAAACAAACAATGAACATTTTTCTCAGCGCCTTCACTTAAAAACCAAACTACTCACCACCACCCCTCCCCGCCCCTGCAGCTTTACAGTGGCAAATATAAACTTGTTTCCTAAGACCTTCAAAAATGTAGACAATTGGTGTGACACACTGTATCTAAGGAAAGAAAATAAGTGTTCCACAAACTTTTTATGGATAAATTCAGATTCAGATTTTTTTTCATGACTTTTCTACATTGCACAGTTTTGCCTTTTATCCTGCAAAACTGTTTCCTTCAAATATGTTTTTGGCGCTCCCCCCAGAAGGGTTTGATTATGTGGAAAGTGACATTTCTACTCAAAATAACTCTGCATTCTCCGCCATTTCTGAGTAATAATGCATAATGTGCAGTCTCCTGCTTTTCTCTGCCACTCCATGATGTTTTAGCATCTGTTTCTCTTCTTTTTCTATGGATCTATTGTAAGAATGAAGTCTATACAATTCAGCATACAGCTGTTTAACCTGAGCACACCATAATGTTTGGCCTTGCTCCTGTCAGCAGCAACTATTTTGTTATTTCTGATTAAAGCATCTGTAAACACACTAGGGAGAAAAAAAAGTGTTCCATACATAGCAACACCCTCTGGCTCTGCTCACACAATGGGGCAAGGTCTAATTGTTTCCCTTCATTTTTTCCTACCTCAGAACACGGTCCCTGTAGCACTGTGGCTGCTTAGTGCCTCATGGCCAGGGGTATCTCTGCAGTTCCCCACTCCTGTTTTCTCCTTCACATGACTCTCTTAACTCCCCATAGTCCAAAGGAAAGTTAAAATATTCCCCACCTGGGTCCAAATTAGTGAGTCTTCAGGGACACAGTAGCCCTCCAGGACCCAACCTAGTTCGGTGTCTCTCTCCCCTTAGTGGGGGAGGGGAGGTTCCAGTCCTTTCTCTGCCCCAAAGCTGGGTCACAGTTCAATGGCTGTGTAGGAGTCATTGTTGCTCCCTGCAGCTGCTTCTTCAAACTTTATACTGATTCTCAGGCTCCTGTTTCCTGAGCAGCTCCCCAGTTTACTGCCAGGATTCCTACCTCTGGCAGTCTCAGGCCTGGTCTACACTACGCCGTTAAACCGATTTTAACAGCGTTAAATCGATTTAACGCTGGACCCGTCCACACTACATTGCTCTTTATATCGATTTAAAGGGCTCTTTAAATCGATTTCTGTACTCCTACAAAACGAGAGGAGGAATGCTAAAATCGATACTTACTATATCGGAATAGTGTTAGTGTGGAACGGAAATCGACATTATTGGCCTCATTATTTTACAGTAGCTACCCACAATGCACTGCTCCAGAAATCATGCTAGCCTCGGACCATGGACACCCACACCACCGAATTAATGTGCCTAGTGTGGACGCGCACAATCGACTTTATAATATCTGTTTTATAAAATCAGTTTAAGCTAATTCGAATTTATCCTGTAGTGTAGACGTAGCCTCAGCTACTCTTTCAGCCACATCTCTGTTGGCAGCTCCCTGCTGCCTTTTGTACTGGGAATCTCCTGATTCCTCTCAGGTGGGGCTCATCCTGTAATCAGGGCTGGCTTAGCCCCAGGCTCTCCAGCCCAAGAGCAGGCCTCCCTGTTACAGTCCATAGCTAAAGACTCTCCCATCTAACAGACCAAAGCTTTGCCCGCTTAAAAAGAAAAGGGCGTCTTGTGCCTTTTATTGTCATAAAAGGACTTCAGGCCCTCTGCCTAAAGTCCTGTGGTGCCCTAGTAATCCAAAAGCAGTTGTACCAAAACCAATGCATGTTACTTAGCCCAATAGCTTGGGCCCATGTCCCCATCACTATCACATAGTATTACAATGGTCACCAGTAAAAGTCCAAACTTACGAACAACTCTTGTACCACGGTACCTGAGACATCAAAGGTATCGCCTATTCACAGTATAGGGAATAATGTTGTAGTTCAGATGCCACAGTGAGTTAAGTACCTATTGAATAATACTTGCCTTTTAGTGGTGACCTCTGCACCTCCATTGTGTAGGTCTGTGCATGAAAAATCTCAAAGTTTGACTAGCTAAGCAAGCCAATTGTACTCAGACTTGTCTGTGCTGCCCAAGAGGGATGGTAAAGGAGTCTAGTAGGCCATAAATGCAGGGTGAATATAGCATTGACAGACTCATCAGCAAGCACTGACATTTTACATGCCAACAACACGGGACTCCCGGAGCAGTGCAGGACATATAGGGTTATGTGGGGCAGAAACACTTTTGAACTAATGTGAACTGTTAAGTAAGACTTCCAAATCAATTACTTCATGAAGCATTTCTGAATGCAGAACGGACCATTTTCTTTAGTTTTTATGATCCCGTTAATGAACGTGAAGTTACACACTACCAAGAAGAACAGATGATTAAAGGTTGAGGAGACTAGAGAACTGGACAGCCCAACAAACTCATGAATGAAAAACCTTCCCCTCCTGCAAAAAAAAAAACCTGAAGCACGCATATGTTAAAAATGCTCTAGGAACTTCAACTTGCTCGACATGTTCTTATTCAGAAAATAATTCATACAATGCTTGACCACGATAACTGCAAGCTGAGGCATTAAGTTAGCCTTAGGGCTTTGCATACATGATGTCTGCCTGTGTGGATCTGGTTACAAGGTAAGGTCCACAATCTTTCCGTAAGAATCATCAGTTTTCAAATAATGCATAAGATGCAAATATTACTCACTTCAAACAGTGGCCACATATACTATCTTGTCTTCCACTCTGCTTTTGTAGAACAAACAAATGTGACCAATGTGAAACAGAATTCGAATCATGCATTATAGTGGAATTATTTTATGTCCATTTCACACTAGAATACACTAGCATTGACTGAGCACAAGTTAATGTTCCAGACAATATCTTTTAAATAGCATCCCATTTCAAGACTCCAGTGCTCAAAAGTGTTGATTTAGTTTTACAACCATCTGAACCTGCATTTTTAGATCTGTCTTTTCTTACAGATGTAAGACTGTAGATGTAAGACTGTAGTAGATGTAAACTGAGATGAGGTTTCCTCTTCCTGGTGGAAGTGGCACCAAAAGGAGTAACTTTTCAAAATCAGAAATAAAAGCATCAGGACTAGGAAAGGCCATTTTATTCCAAAACTCATCCCATGTAAAATCAACATATTCACCTGATCACTACACTCCTTGTGATGAACAGAGCAAAATATGTACAATCTACATTAACTACCTAATTAATAATAAAATAATGGTAATAATAATAAAATAATAATAATTTTTAAATAATAAAAATAATGGTGTTCCCAAACCTCTCCTAGATGTTAATCTACTGTATTTTAAATGTTCTGGTTAGAGCCAATCATCCAACACATCTGTCCTGATGAATGGCAAAATTAGTTGGGTATTAAGCTTTGCCTGTGCAAGTCAAATACTGATGATTGAGGCCTTCAGTATTGTAATAACGATAGTGAGTAATGGAACAACCAAAGGCTGTTAAGAAAGAACACTGAATAATGTATTACCAAGACTGAAATCAAGGAAATTATTTTTATCAAGGAAATAAAAAGATTAATATTAATCATGGCTTTTTTAAAAGCAGAAAAATGAAGAGCAAAAAGAGGAGAATTTCAGGTATTGCTATAGTTTGCAGTGACTGGCTGAAATTATACTGTGAAAATCCATTTCCAGGGTGACTCCCTAGGGCTACATTACATGCTAGCAGAAGAAGAATGTGGCATTGCTCTGAATACAAAGGTATAAGGAACATTCTACTTGGGTGAGGTGGAGATAGTGGGCTATAGAGAATAATGTGCCGTGCCCTGAAACAGCAGAGTTTAAACTTATTCCCTTCAAGGCCACAAAATATAAGAGCGCTAACATGACAGAACAAGGACTGCTCTTTGGCTATATCCTTTGGTGAGAAAAGAAGGCTTTGAAAACACAGAAAGAGAGAGAAAGAAGCCGGTGTGTTTTAGTATTCCTATTTATTTCTTACATAGCACTGTAGGAATGCACTTTATGACACTGTAAAAACACATAGTAAAACCTGATCCTTACCTTCAGTGGTTTACAGTCTAATCTGGATTAATATAATTCAAATGTCCACAGGACGAGGCACAGGAGCTGGGGCAGGCCGGAGTTGGGGGAAACTAGTAACAGGCTGCTAAGTGAAAAAAAGATTTTAAGAACAGGTGTCCGGGAAAAAGGGAGTTCTTCCACAAGTCAGCGGCCCAATGTGAAAGGGAGAGCCCAGTTTGAGAGAAGAAGGCTGAAACAAAAGGGAGCATTATGGCAACAGGACTGTACAGAGTTCAGGGCCAGGATGGGAGTAATAGGATTTTGTACATTTGGCCAAAAACCAGTAGTTCTCTCACAAGGGGCGGGGGGGGGGGGGAGGTTTGCTACACCTCTGAGAGGAGCAGCACAGACTTCACAGTTCAGGAGAAGTGTGGAGGGGGGGGATTGGGGTGTGCTCTCTTTTATATTATGGCAGCTTCCCAGGGCTTCCTGAGGGTCAACAGCATAGCATACTGCAGCCCCACATCCAAAATCCCCCTTCTTTTCCCAGCCCTGCTCCCCACCAGTCTCTCCTCCACCCCACACTCCACATTTCAGGGCTTAGAAGGGAGTCTTCAAGATGCAAACTTATGGCTGTCCTCCACAGTGCTTGAACCAGGGGAATCCTCCCCTGGCCAGATATGAGGCTTTTAGGAATGCTTTATGCTGCTCAACTGTTTTTCTTGTCATAAAGGGGACAGAGTAGGGATGAGAATTTGTACCCAAGGAGTTTCTGTCATTAAAACACTTTAAAGGCTCTATTTGTGCCCTGAGGTCTGACAAAATTAAGATTATATTTCAAAAGTGGGACATAAGCTTCCTTGTGAACATGACAATCAAAGGGTTCAAAGAAATGGTATTTTAGCATTACAGTAGAAACTCAGAGTTATGAAACACTAGAATTACAAACTGATCAGTCAACTACGCATCTCATTTGGAACCAGATTCAGGCAGCAGCAAAGACCAAACTAAAATAAAATAAAATAAAAAAGCAAATGGAGTACAGTACCGTGCTAAATGTAAACTACTAAAAAAATAAAGGAAAAGTTTAAAAAAAAATTGACAAGGTAAGAAAACTGCTTCTGTGCTTGTTTCATTTAAATTAAGATGGTTAAAAGCAGAATTTTTCTTCTGCATCGTAAAGTTTCAAAGCTGTATTAAGTCCAGTTGAAAACTTTTGAAAGAACCATAAGGCTTTGTTCAGAGTTACAAACATTTCAGAGTCACGAACCATCTCGAAACCTGAGGTGTTTGTAACTCTCATGTTCTACTGTAATTGTTTTGTGCTCCACCGCATTTGAGAAGGCACTGTAGGTTATTATACTCCACAATATAGGGAACATATAGGACAGCATACTAGTATGATCCAGTGCACTGGTTTACCTAATGGTTTCTCATTATGGTATCAAAGAGATGGCAATTATATTGCTACTCTAAGAAACTCACTATACTCCCCAGAGATACACAAGACAGGAATCAAGTGTTGAGCATTCAGGGCCAAAACTCCTCTGTATAGAATCAGTTGACTGAGTAGTGAAAGAAGAAAGATACCTTCTATTCAAAAGTTCTTAGAACAAATAACGTCATTTGTCATGTTTGTCTTTTGTTTTTAATAAAACTGAACTAAATTTACTAATAGGCATTGCTAATACCAACTCTTTAGAACAAAACCACCAGAAATAGACAAATATCCAGTTTCTCTTCTTCAGAAGAAAGTACTTTAAAATACAGATAAAACATTGTAACTATGAAGTAAAGTCTAACCTTATAAATAGAATCGCAGCCAGAGGCAATGACGACACGCTTGGAAGGCCCAAAGAGTCCACAAACAAAATCATAAAAACAAATGCATAGCAATACTTGAACACCAGATAAAACAAAATAAAACAAAACAACAATGTACAGGAAAATAAGAGGGTGAGAAGTTTTGAAATAAAATTTATCGTATGTAATCTCATTCTCAATGCAATGTGTTGAAATCGTCAGAAGTTAGTGTTACCCCTGTGCGTACTACTCTGCATTTGTCATGTTCTTAACATTTCCTGTAATACTTGCGTGTCCTCAAGAGCATTTTTACCTTGCTGCATTAATAAAAATGCATAATATAGATATCTGGAGAATAAAGCAGCTACTGCACTCCTGCCAACAATACTGAAGCTATATAGATTGAACAGATCAGGTAGTGAAATTTTACGATCAGATTTTCTTCTATATATAGGCAATATTTCTATATATTGATATTTCTTTATTTCTACAATTATCTAATTTTGATTTTTCTCCCTATTAGCGTTTTTTTTTAAACCTACATACACATTTATATGTTGGGAGAGGAGAGTAAGTCCCCATTTTGATACTCTGTATTAAAGATACCATATATAAACAAACAGTACTGACTGTATCTTATAATTATATAACTCACCATCAATGTACATGTAAACAACTACATTATTTATGTAATGATTATATAGTATAATCTTTGTGCATATGTACAGGACAGATCTCATGACTGGAATACTGCTTAAGAGAGGTCTAAGCTTATTCAGGGAGATCAGGCAGGAAAATAAGAGGAGAAGGTATTGCATTATACATCACTTTGTTCTGAAGCAGTGAAATTCTCTGAGTAAAGATAAAAGGGGGAAAATCAGGGATGACATCATAACAGTGGCCTACTGTAGACCACCAAATCAGGAAGAGGTGAGGAATGAGGCATTTCTAGAACAGATAAAAAACATCCAAACACAACACCTGCGAGTATTGGGGGACTTTACCCAGACATCCGTTAGAAAAGTAATACGGCAACACACAAAATTTCTAATAAATTATAGGATTGTACGGGGGAAAACATTTGTTTCAGAAGGTAGAGAAAGTAAACAGGGAGGCAGCCATTTTAGACTTGATTCTGATCAACAGGAAGGAATTAATTGTGAATATGAAGGTGGAAGGCAATTTGGATGAAAGTAATCTAGAAATGATATATTTCATTCTAAGGAAAGGAAGGAGTGAGAACAGCAGAACAAGGACGATGGCCTTAAAAAAGCAGACTTTAAGAAACTCAGAGACATGCCAGGTAATATCCTGTGGGAAGAAAATCTAAAGGAAAGAGACAACATTAAAGGCACAACAAGCTATTCCAATGCCAAGGAAAGGGGGACTAGTAAGATGCCAATATTCCTCAATCAGAAACACTTTGACTGAAAATCAAAAAGGAATCCCATAAAAAGGGGAAATATGGATAAATTGCCAAGGAGTACAAAAGAATAGCACAAGCATGTTCAAAGTCACAAAGGTTAAGGCACAAAATGGGCTGCATGTAGCAAGGGACATAAGGCACTAAGAAGAGGTTCTTTAAATATATTAGGATCAAGAGAAAGATGACAAAAAGCAGCTCCTCTACTTAGTGAGGAATGAGAGCTAACAACTGACGACATCAAGAAGGCTGAGCTGTTTAATCCCTACTTTGCTTTGGTCTGCACTGAAAAGGTTAATGGTGATCACATACTCAACACAATTAATATTAACAACAAGGGGGAAAGAACACAAGCCAAAATAGGGAAAGAAGAGATTAAAGAATATTTAGATAAAATTAGATGTAATCAAGTTGGCAAGACCTGATTAAATTCACCCTAGGGTACTTAACAAACCAGCTGAAGCAATCGCTGAACTGTTAATTATTTTTGGGAACTCATGGAGAACAGGTGAAATCCCAGAGGACTGGGGGAGGGCAAACATAGCACCTATCTTTAAAAGGGGGGGGGGGGGGGCGGAGGCAAAGAGGACCCAGGGAATTAGAGACCAATCAGCCTAACTTTGGATACCTGTAAAGATACTAGAACAAACTATTTTAAAAATCAATTTGTAAGCACCAAGAAGATAATAGTGTTATAAGGAATAACCATCATGAATTTGTCAAGAACAAATCACGTCAAACCAGCCTAATTTCCTCCTTTGACAGGGTTACTGGGCTAATGGATAAGGAAAAGCATTAGACACGGTTTATCTTGATTTTAGTCCAACATGACATTCTCATAAGCAATCTAGAGAAATGTAATCTAGATGAAGTCACCATCGGGTAGGTGCAAAACTGGTTGAAATACTGTACTCAAAGAGTTATAAGTCGCTTGCTATCAAACACAAGACATATCTACTGTGGTATCTCAGGGGTTAGTCATGGGTCTGGTCCTACTCAATATTTTCATCAATGACTTGGATAAAGCAGTGGAGAGCATGCTTATAAAATTTACAGATGACACCACCACGGGGTTGCAAGGACTTTGGATGATAGGATTAGAACTCAAAATTACCTTGACAAATTAGAGAACTGGTTTGAAATCAACAGTAGGCAAATCAATAAAGGTAAACACAAATAGACTCAAATCATTTTAGTACATTACCCTGGGCCTCTGCCATCTGTCTCCAGGGAGACAGCAATATCTCATAGTACAAAGTCCAAGAGGATGATGATGGATGTCTGTCTTCTCTCAATGCAACTAAAGCAGTTTCAATTCCATGTCCTGGCCTATATCCAGATTGTGCTGGGTCTCTATATATAGTTAGATTCAATTTGCTTGTAGTTGGAATTTGGCTAGCTTCTGTATCACCTTGCTCAAGTATGAGAGATTTAACATAGAATAGTAATTGGCTAGAGCCAATGTACACGTGCGTTTCTTCAGTTTGGGTCAGACATTAGTTAGACTCAGCCTTGATGCATATGTGTTCAAGAAAAAGTTAGCTGCTTATTGGGAGAGTGTTGAAAATGATAATGTACTGCTTCTCAACAAAGCTTACATCATTTTTTTTCCTGAACAGCTGGAACAGGTATTTAAATTGTAAACGAAGTAATGTAAATTCAGTGATAATGATGATAGTGATGGTGTCAAAAGTGTTTCGCTTGCAGTGATATCAAATTCATCTGTGTCCTGTTTCAACGTTTCATTCAATAGCACATTAAAACTTGAAGAATCTGTAGAAAGATACTCTGTACGTTTTAAGACAAGCACAGGGTTTTTTTCTCTTACTTGTTAATCATTCTTAACAAAGTTTACATTTTACTTTAGAAAAATGATCATTTTTCATTACTTCAGTCTGTTCAATTGCTTGTTTGCTACTTAAGCTGGCCAGGGGAATGAATTTCAGTTCTGAGAATTTGAGCTTTCAGAAGTTTTTCCATCTCAAATTGAGAAAATAAGCCAAAAACGCAAATTTTCATGGAACTAAAATCCCATAGTACTTATTTTTGAAACACCAAAAAGTGGTGTCAGGCAGCTTGCTGTTCTGTGCATTGGGCAACCCTGGAAGCGCTTTGGTCCCCAACTCCAATGTAGCACGTCTAGCAGGATGCATTGGAGGCATGGATCCAGGAAGCCCAGTCTGCCAAGGAGCTGGATAGGTAAGCTGGCAGGAAACTAGACAGGGTACCACTGGAAGCTTGTTGAAATCAAACCATCTCTGATAAATGTTTGAATTTCAACAAGTCGACAAATACTGACCCCTCCAAAATGTGTGTGCTTGTTTTTTTGTTATTTTCCAGACCAAGTCCATTTTCTAACACTTCCTTCAATTTTAGGAATGTTGCATCAGATACATTCACCCACTCGTGACTGATAATCACTAATCAACCAATTGCTGTGTTGATCAGCAGCTTTCACGCTTACTACAATTATAATTAGAAACAAACAACTAATGGAATTGAAACTGTGCAGACTGTTTTCAGCACATTCAGTGACAGCTGATTCCAGCCAGTAGTCTCCAACCTTTCTCTAATCACCAAGGACTGCATCTACTCCTCTTTCCCCAATAGGAATTAAATGTATATTTATAAGTTTCTTATATTTCCTAAGAGGTCAAAAAGGCGTTAAAAGAGTCTTGATGTTCAATCACCTTTAGGAATAGTTAAGAGTTTTCTTTCAGACTGAAATGAGAGGCTATTGTGTCTATTACCAAAACCCAATCAAATATAATCCATTCTCATGTAAAACATCTCAACATTAGACGTTCAAAACATGAAAAACAGAATACCCGCCACCTCTTTTTCCTTCTCATTGGGAAATGTTTAATTCTTTTTTCAATGTTTCTGGATTCTTAGCCCAATTAGAAACTAATTTTTTCCAAAATGTGAGAATTTCCCACAAGATGAAACGTCCATGTTCAACCAGTTCTGATTATGAATTATGAGGATTTATGTTGCAAGTTAAGACTGGCTAGTTTCCTCAAAAAGAGATTTGCAATTTTCTTTCTTTGCTACAGTGCTCTGAAAGTTCATATGACAAAACATATTTTTCACCATGTGCTGTACACATGGCATATAAAGTTTAATTATCATAATTTTATTTAAAATTATCATTGTTTCAGGGTATCATTTGGGCAAAAAGTTATATTTGTGATGTTCATTCAGTATCGGAGTGAAAATCTATTTCCATTCTGCTTTTATGCTGATTTGATTATCAGAAGAGTAACTTTCACTGTTGAAAATTTGACAAATGTTAAATGTTTGAATAATATTCTTCTCATTAGCAAACCAACATCAAAGTAGGATGAGAGCCCATTTCCACCTTTCTGCTGTTGGTTAGCTAATTTTGAATATAATGGTATAACTAGACTTTGGCAAAGATAGACCAGCCTTATGTGATTAGTATCCATGAGATGTGGCATATCTGATAACAGAAATCGACAATACCAGGATTATATCAAAATAAATCCATTTACTGAAGATGATCCCTTTCATCAGACATTTTCAGCACAGAAAATATGCCCTGCAGCTCTCATTGCTGTTATCTAATTCCCTATGCACCAGACTGAACAATTTACTTTATTTCAACTAGTCCTTGTAGGAGAAATATATAGTGTTCAAACTCTTCAGTTACATTACAAGAGAAAGTTCAAAACGGCTGTTGTCATAAATGGATAGGTAAGGTAAGGGTTAAGTTTCTTTTACCTGGAAAGGGTAACCAAACACCTGACCAGAGGACCAATCAGAGAACTGGATTGTTAAAAGTCAGGGGCGGGAACTTGTAT